>NW_026060783.1:0-7500 GCF_929443795.1 Astur gentilis
TCTTTCTCATTTCCATCTGCGTGCGCGCCCGCGCCCCGCCAAAACAGGCCCCCGGCCCGAACGCCCACCGCCCGCCGCTGCAGCCGCGCACCCCCCCCTTAGACACCCTCCACCCGCTGCCCCCGCTCACAGTCGTGGGCTCAAAGAGCGCACGCGCGCACACCACCACCACCACTGCCGCCACCACCACCCCCACCACGCACACACACCCCCCCTTCGAAACAGGCCCCCGGGCTGACACCCCCCCCCCCCCCCCCCCCCCCCCCCCCCCCCCGCACCCTTCCCCGGGCCCGCCGCTACGCAGACACACACCACACACACACGCCGCCGCCCACCCCCCCCCTTGCCTCGCAGTTCGCGCCGAGCCTCACTGCCCCCGCTCCCCCCTTCCGCCACCAGGTTTGCCGCCCCGGGGATGGAAGGCGGGAGACTTTAGGACCCTGCGGCGTCCCTGCCGGCTCCGTGCCCGGGCGGGAGGGGGGAGGCCCCGGTGCCGCGCCGTCTCTAACTCCCAGCTGCTGAGTCCCTCTCCTGCCGCACCCGTGGCCCCGCTCCCGCCTTCCTTTCTCAGTCAGCCACCCACTCGCCCTGCTGCACTCCTGCCCGCCCCCGCCGCGGGTGGAAAACTAAATGACCGGAGGGGGACGGGGACGGGGACGGGGACGGGGACGGGGACGTGGACGTGGGACAGAAGTAAGAAAAAAAAAAAAAACTCCAACCGATCCAAACAGAAGCCTTCTCCGAAAAGAGACACCATCCCCCCTCGCCAGCCTACCTCTGCGCCAGGCTCCCCGCCTGCTCGCCAGCCGCTCTCGCCCCGCTCTTTGCCAGCCTCCTTTCCCCGCCGCCGCTGCCGCCACGACTGAGCAGCGGACCGTTCCCGTGGCGGGAAACACCACAGTTTCCGCGGGCCCCGTTGCCGGGCTGCAGACCGCCCCACCCAGCCACCCGCCCCCCACCCCACCCCCGTCTCCGAGACGCCGGAGAGTCTGCGATCGGGAGGGGGCGGGGGCTGCACCTACAGGCTTGCAGGTCGGGGATTGCAGCGCGGGGAGGGAGGGGGAGCACAGCCGTGCAGGGGTGCGTCTATCTGTGTGCGCCTGCATCGCGATGTGTGTGTGTGTGTGTGTGTGCGTGCGTGTGTGTGTGCGCGCGTGTGCGCGCGCCTGTCGCGGGGGCGGGGGGTGGAGGGGTGGCGGTGCCAGCAGGATCGCAGATATGTATTCCACGGATTTACTTTCTTAAAAAAAGTAAAACGTCCAAAAAAAAAAAAAAGGCGGGGGGGCGGGGGGGTGGAGGGGTGGCGGTGCCAGCAGGATCGCAGATATGTATTCCACGGATTTACTTTCTTAAAAAAAGTAAAACGTCCAAAAAAAAAAAAAAATGCGGGGGGCGGGGGGGTGGCGGTGCCAGCAGGATCGCAGATATGTATTCCACGGATTTACTTTCTTAAAAAAAGTAAAACGTCCAAAAAAAAAAAAAAAATGCGGGGGGGCGGGGGGTGGCGGTGCCAGCAGGATCGCAGATATGTATTCCACGGATTTACTTTCTTAAAAAAAGTAAAACGTCCAAAAAAAAAAAAAAATGCGGGGGGCGGGGGGGTGGCGGTGCCAGCAGGATCGCAGATATGTATTCCACGGATTTACTTTCTTAAAAAAAGTAAAACGTCCAAAAAAAAAAAAAAAATGCGGGGGGGGGGGGGGGTGGCGGTGCCAGCAGGATCGCAGATATGTATTCCACGGATTTACTTTCTTAAAAAAAGTAAAACGTCCAAAAAAAAATAAAAAAATAAAAAAAAATGCGGGGGGCGGGGGGTGGAGGGGTGGCGGTGCCAGCAGGATCGCAGATATGTATTCCACGGATTTACTTTCTTAAAAAAAGTAAAACGTCCAAAAAAAAAAAAAATGCGGGGGGCGGGGGGTGGCGGTGCCAGCAGGATCGCAGATATGTATTCCACGGATTTACTTTCTTAAAAAAAGTAAAACGTCCAAAAAAAAAAAAACAGGCGGGGGGCGGGGGGGTGGAGGGGTGGCGGTGCCAGCAGGATCGCAGATATGTATTCCACGGATTTACTTTCTTAAAAAAAGTAAAACGTCCAAAAAAAAAAAAAAAAAAAAAAAAAAATGCGGGGGGCGGGGGGTGGAGGGGCGGCGGTGCCAGCAGGATCGCAGATATGTATTCCACGGATTTACTTTCTTAAAAAAAGTAAAACGTCCAAAAAAAAAAAAAAAATTCGGGGGGGGGGGGGGTGGCGGTGCCAGCAGGATCGCAGATATGTATTCCACGGATTTACTTTCTTAAAAAAAGTAAAACGTCCAAAAAAAAAAAAAAAGGCGGGGGGCGGGGGGTGGAGGGGTGGCGGTGCCAGCAGGATCGCAGATATGTATGCCACGGATTTACTTTCTTAAAAAAAGTAAAACGTCCAAAAAAAAAAAAAAATGCGGGGGGCGGGGGGGTGGAGGGGTGGCGGTGCCAGCAGGATCGCAGATATGTATGCCACGGATTTACTTTCTTAAAAAAAGTAAAACGTCCCAAAAAAAAAATAAAAAAAAAAAAAAAAATGCGGGGGGCGGGGGGTGGAGGGGTGGCGGTGCCAGCAGGATCGCAGATATGTATGCCACGGATTTACTTTCTTAAAAAAAGTAAAACGTCCAAAAAAAAAAAAAAAATGCGGGGGGCGGGGGGTGGAGGGGTGGCGGTGCCAGCAGGATCGCAGATATGTATGCCACGGATTTACTTTCTTAAAAAAAGTAAAACGTCCCAAAAAAAAAATAAAAAAAAAAAAAAAAATGCGGGGGGCGGGGGGTGGAGGGGTGGCGGTGCCAGCAGGATCGCAGATATGTATTCCACGGATTTACTTTCTTAAAAAAAGTAAAACGTCCAAAAAAAAAAAAAAATGCGGGGGGCGGGGGGGGTGGAGGGGTGGCGGTGCCAGCAGGATCGCAGATATGTATGCCACGGATTTACTTTCTTAAAAAAAGTAAAACGTCCCAAAAAAAAAATAAAAAAAAAAAAAAAAATGCGGGGGGCGGGGGGTGGAGGGGTGGCGGTGCCAGCAGGATCGCAGATATGTATTCCACGGATTTACTTTCTTAAAAAAAGTAAAACGTCCAAAAAAAAAAAAAATGCGGGGGGCGGGGGGTGGCGGTGCCAGCAGGATCGCAGATATGTATTCCACGGATTTACTTTCTTAAAAAAAGTAAAACGTCCAAAAAAAACATAAAAAAAAAAAAAAAAATGCGGGGGGCGGGGGGGTGGAGGGGTGGCGGTGCCAGCAGGATCGCAGATATGTATTCCATGGATTTACTTTCTTAAAAAAACTAAAACGTCCAAAAAAAAAAAAAAAAAAAAAAAAAAGGGGGGGGGGGGGGGGGGGGGGTGTTAAAAGCAGGACGCGGGCTGTTGCTGCCGGAGCGGCCGGTGAAAAGGACCGCCAGGTCTACCCGGCTCCGGAGGCCGTCTGCCAGGTCTACCCAGCTCCGGAGGCCGGCGCGGCCGCCGGCGGCGCCCGGAGGACGCGGGGTGTCGCTGCCGGAGCGGCCGGTGAAAAGGGCCGCCAGGTCTACCCGGCTCCGGAGGCCGGCTGCCAGGTCTACCCAGCTCCGGAGGCTGCGCGGCCGCCGGCGGCGCCCGGAGGACGCGGGGTGTTGCTGCCGGAGCGGCCGGTGAAAAGGGCCGCCAGGTCTACCCGGCTCCGGAGGCCGGCTGCCAGGTCTACCCAGCTCCGGAGGCCGGCGCGGCCGCCGTCGGCGCCCGGAGGACGCGGGGTGTCGCTGCCGGAGCGGCCGGTGAAAAGGGCCGCCAGGTCTACCCGGCTCCGGAGGCCGGCTGCCAGGTCTACCCAGCTCCGGAGGCTGCGCGGCCGCCGGCGGCGCCCGGAGGACGCGGGGTGTCGCTGCCGGAGCGGCCGGTGAAAAGGGCCGCCAGGTCTACCCGGCTCCGGAGGCCGGCTGCCAGGTCTACCCAGCTCCGGAGGCCGGCTGCCAGGTCTACCCAGCTCCGGAGGCCGGCGCGTCCGCCGTCGGCGCCCGCAGGACGCGGGGTGTCGCTGCCGGAGCGGCCGGTGAAAAGGGCTGCCAGGTCTACCCGGTTCCGGAGGCCGGCTGCCAGGTCTACCCAGCTCCGGAGGCCGGCTGCCAGGTCTACCCGGTTCCGGAGGCCGGCTGCCAGGTCTACCCGGTTCCGGAGGCCGGCTGCCAGGTCTACCCGGCTCCGGAGGCCGGCGCGGCCGCCGGCGGCGCCCGGAGGACGCGGGGTGTCGCTGCCGGAGCGGCCGGTGAAAAGGGCCGCCAGGTCTACCTGGGTCCGGCGGTACTTAGCCGCATTTCGGGAGCTGTGAGGTAGACCTGATAGCCCCGCCGCTTCCACGGAGCTGGCGAAGGGGTCGCTGTTTTTCGCTGCCTCCAGTTACGTCATCGTAAAAGTCGGTGTCATTGGCCGGTCTCCCCGGTGGGCAGGCACGGCACTCTTGGAGCCGGCCGGGGGCGGGGGCGTGCTTTCCCATATTATAGGAGCTAGTGGTAACGGGTGCACGGAGCAGCGCTAGTCAGCGGCTGCAAGGCCTGCGGCTCAGCCGGTGAAGTGGGGCCCTGGGCGGTCGTTGTGGTGGCGGCTTCCGTGGTGGCTCGGCTCCCTCTTTCGATGTCTTCGGCCTGTGTGTCCCATCGTTTTCCAAATATGCCAGACCGGTGCCTGCGAGGGTCTGGCAGGCTGCGGTGGCCGCTGACCCCGGGGTGCGAGAACTGTAAAGGTGGATTCTGCTGGGCAAAGCCCGGTGGCCGGCGGTGGCCACCGGCACTCGAACGCGGTAAGACCGGGTGGAACCGAACCTGCCTCGGCTTTCTCCCGGCCTCGGAGGGCCCGATGATGGCAAAGGTGAGCGCTGGTATATGCGAGGGCAGCTGCCCGTGAGCGTCCAGCCCGCCGCGGCCGCCGCCGGCTCCTGAGGGCCCGGTGATGGGTGGGCGAGGTGGCGGCACCTCGTCCTTTCTCTGGCCTTAAGCTGGAGTGGGCAGAGTGGCAGCTGGTTCCCGGTGGCCGGCAGCCGGATGCAGACGGCTGGGGGTTCTCGTGCGTGCCGCAGCTCCCCCCCCAGCACCCGAGGGCCCGGTGATGGCACAGGCGAGAGGCCGCAGTGCCTCGTCCTGTTTTTTGCCGGCATGAGCCATGTGTGGGCGGCCTGTGGTGTCCGGCTGGCCCCGGCTTGCCTGGTTGCAGGAGGGCTCGGTGGGAAAGGTCTGCGGCGTTTTTCCGGGTTAGAGGTGGCGGCACCTCATCGCGTTTTCTCTGGCCTTAAGCCGGAACCCATCCACGAATTGGGCAGAGCGTGAGCGGCGGCCGGCCCTGGTGGCCGGCAGCCGGATGCAGACGGCTGGGGGTTCTCGTGCGTGCCGCAGCTCCCCCCCAGCCCCCGAGGGCCCGGTGATGGCACAGGCGAGAGGCCGCAGTGCCTCGTCCTGTTTTTTGCCGGCATGAGCCATGTGTGGGCGGCCTGTGGTGTCCGGCTGGCCCCGGCTTGCCTGGTTGCAGGAGGGCTCGGTGGGAAAGGTCTGCGGCGTTTTTCCGGGTTAGAGGTGGCGGCACCTCATCGCGTTTTCTCTGGCCTTAAGCCGGAACCCAACCACGAATTGGGCAGAGCGTGAGCGGCGGCCGGCCCTGGTGGCCGGCAGCCGGATGCAGACGGCTGGGGGTTCTCGTGCGTGCCGCAGCTCCCCCCCAGCCCCCGAGGGCCCGGTGATGGCACAGGCGAGAGGCCGCAGTGCCTCGTCCTGTTTTTTGCCGGCATGAGCCATGTGTGGGCGGCCTGTGGTGTCCGGCTGGCCCCGGCTTGCCTGGTTGCAGGAGGGCTCGGTGGGGAAAGGTCTGCGGCGTTTTTTCCGGGTTAGAGGTGGCGGCACCTCATCGCGTTTTCTCTGGCCTTAAGCTGGGGGCCGCAAAGCGGTGAGAAAATTGCGGCTGTACCTGGTGGCTGGCAAGCCGAACGCAGGCGTCTGGGGTTGTCTAGCTTCCGTGGCATTCCCCCCGGCCCTCAACACCCGTGCAGGGCATGGGTCCAGGTCCGTCCCCCCCCGATGGCATGCAGTTGCCTGCGGGGCGGGCAAAGACCGGCAGCCGGTGGTGGCTGTTGGCACTCGAACGCTGGAAGGGCTGGGGGTGTTGAGCCTGCCGTGGCCTTCTACCCTGTCCCGTTGGCCTCAGAAAAATCATTGTCTGGAGCGGGCGTGGCCCGTGGCACCTCCAGCTCCCTGATTTGACTGATCCAGACCCACAGGCAGCGCCTGCTGAGGCGTCCTCGGGTGCGTCGGAGAGCCTCCACGGCGGGCCGGCTCTGCCGGTGTTCAGGTCGTTGGAGCAACACCCTCGCAGGCGTTGCCCTCTCACTCGCACGCAGAGCCCCCGCGCCTGCCGTCCGCCCTCCTCCGGGTGGCGGCGGGTGCGAGCGGCCGTCGTTGTCCCAGGACTCGTGGCCGTGGGGCCTCCGCTCCTTCCCCGTCTCCCTTCCCTTACTGATCGATGAGGCGTTTAGGGCGCGTCGGAGGGGCTTCCCGGCGGGCCGGCTCTGCCGGTGTTCAGGCCGGCGTTGCACCTCTCCGCAGACGTTGCCCTCTCACTCGCACGCAGGGCCCCCGCGCCTGCCGTCCGCCCTCCTCCGGGTGGCGGCGGGTGCGAGCGGCCGTCGTTGTCCCAGGACTCGTGGCCGTGGGGCCTCCGCTCCTTCCCCGTCTCCCTTCCCTTACTGATCGATGAGGCGTTTAGGGCGCGTCGGAGGGGCTTCCCGGCGGGCCGGCTCTGCCGGTGTTCAGGCCGGCGTTGCACCTCTCCGCAGACGTTGCCCTCTCACTCGCACGCAGGGCCCCCGCGCCTGCCGTCCGCCCTCCTCCGGGTGGCGGCGGGTGCGAGCGGCCGTCGTTGTCCCAGGACTCGTGGCCGTGGGGCCTCCGCTCCTTCCCCGTCTCCCTTCCCTTACTGATCGATGAGGCGTTTAGGGCGCGTCGGAGGGGCTTCCCGGCGGGCCGGCTCTGCCGGTGTTCAGGCCGGCGTTGCACCTCTCCGCAGACGTTGCCCTCTCACTCGCACGCAGGGCCCCCGCGCCTGCCGTCCGCCCTCCTCCGGGTGGCGGCGGGTGCGAGCGGCCGTCGTTGTCCCAGGACTCGTGGCCGTGGGGCCTCCGCTCCTTCCCCGTCTCCCTTCCCTTACTGATCGATGAGGCGTTTAGGGCGCGTCGGAGGGGCTTCCCGGCGGGCCGGCTCTGCCGGTGTTCAGGCCGGCGTTGCACCTCTCCGCAGACGTTGCCCTCTCACTCGCACGCAGGGCCCCCGCGCCTGCCGTCCGCCCTCCTCCGGGTGGCGGCGGGTGCGAGCGGCCGTCGCTGTCCCAGGACCCGTGGCCGTGGGGCCTCCGCTCCTTCCCCGTCTCCCTTCCCTTACTGATCGATGAGGCGTTTAGGGCGCGTCGGAGGGGCTTCCCGGCGGGCCGGCTCTGCCGGTGTTCAGGCCGGCG
>NW_026060783.1:20000-31765 GCF_929443795.1 Astur gentilis
GGGCCGGGTAGACCTGGCCTCCCTGCCCGGCAGGGCCGGGTAGACCTGGCCTCCCAGCCCGGCAGGGCCGGGTAGACCTGGCCTCCCAGCCCGGCAGGGCCGGGTAGACCTGGCCTCCCAGCCCGGCAGGGCCGGGTAGACCTGGCCTCCCAGCCCGGCAGGGCCGGGTAGACCTGGCCTCCCTGCCCGGCAGGGCCGGGTAGACCTGGCCTCCCAGCCCGGCAGGGCCGGGTAGACCTGGCCTCCCTGCCCGGCAGGGCCGGGTAGACCTGGCCTCCCAGCCCGGCAGGGCCGGGTAGACCTGGCCTCCCTGCCCGGCAGGGCCGGGTAGACCTGGCCTCCCAGCCCGGCAGGGCCGGGTAGACCTGGCCTCCCAGCCCGGCAGGGCCGGGTAGACCTGGCCTCCCTGCCCGGCAGGGCCGGGCAGACCTGGCCTCTCGGCCCGGCAGGGCCGGGCAGACCTGGCCTCCCTGCCCGGCAGGGCCGGGCAGACCTGGCCTCTCGGCCCGCGTGGGGCGGAGGGTTAGACCTGGCCTCGCTGCCCGGGCGGGCCGGGCAGACCTGGCCTCTCGGCTCGCGTGGGCGGAGGGGGTAGAGCCGGCCTCCCTGCCCGGGCGGGCCGGGTAGACCCGGCCTCCCTGCCTGACTCGATGGGAAAGGCCCCACCTCCCTACCTGATGCTCCGGGCTTGGTCTGGCGTCCCTTTTCCGAGTGTCCGGGGTGGTACAGGTACCCCCCACCCGGTACTCCGGGGTAGGACCGGTACCCCCAGCCCGTACTCCGGGGTAGGCTTGTTACCCCCACCCGGTACTCCGGGTTAGGACCGTTCCCCCCACCCGGTACTCCGGGTGTAGGCTTGGTACCCCTACCGGTGCTCCGGGGTACGCCTGCTGTCCCTACAGGCGCGCGGGGTTAGACCCCGCCCTCCCTACCTGAACCCCCCCCCGGGGTAGGCCCGGTATCCCTACCCGATGCTCCAGGGTGGATGGCGTCCCTACCTGATCCTCCGGGGTTGCAGCGGTACCCCTACCGGTGCTCCGGGGTACGCCCGCTGTCCCTACAGGCGCTCCGGGGTAGGCCTGGCCCCCCTACCTGACCCTCTGGGGGCCAGCCTGGTATCCCTACTGGCGCTCCCGGGTAGACCCGGTGTCCCTGGCTGGTCCTCCGGGCTAGGCCTGGCCTCCTTACCTGTGCCTCCGGGCAAAGCTGGCCACGCCGAGGGGTCGGCCTGCGCTGCCTGGCCGCGCTCCGGGCTGGTTGGTCCCGATTCGTTTGCTAAGACCGCTCCGTGATTCCACTTCTTGAAAACTTCTCATGTCCGACATCTCGTCCTTTAGCACGCTCGCTCGCTCGCTCGCTCGCTCGCGGGCGGGCACGCGTCAAAAACGTGAGAGCCCATCGTTACCCGCAGTCGGCGTACTCTATCGGTAAGGAATGACTTCTTCGGGAAGAGGCGGCGCCGACGCTGCGCTCTCGTCTCTGTACCGTACGAGTCGGTGGCCGTCGGGGTACCGCGTCCTACCGTCGGCGTGGGATTCGCTCCTAAACGAATACAGAGTAATCGATACGCGATGAATCGTCATCGATCGAAGTTGCTAACAGTTGAGGAGCAACGCTGGATCGTAACGTGTACGGATCGTTCCCTACCGACCGATTTAACGCGACGCGGCAATAGCCTTTCTGGCAGTTCATTAAACAGCTAACAAAACTCATTCCTTCACGCGCGCAAGGCCTGCATGCCTGCGTTAATCGCCAGGGAACGGATACGTACCTACGTCCGTCCGTCCGTACCTACCAGCGGATCGTCGCGGATGGAATGCGACTCGACGAGTCGTAGCAAGTCGTACGAATCGCCGACTCCGAAGGTTCGATTGCGGCACTCCTTTAGGACCTTGCGACGCTCTTGGTCAACGTTAGCGTTCTCCGGCCCCTGCGTTATCGCGCCCGAATTGCTTATTAGACTTTTACGCCGCGTCAGTCTCACTCACCTCGTTGTCGCCCTTTGCTGTCGAGCGATGCTTACTCGTTCAGTCATTACCGAGGATGACGCGCGCACGCCTTCCCTAGGCCGGCTGCCGTTCCTCACCTGGCGCTCGTCTCTCGACCGACTTGTTTGCTTGCTACGCACGTGAGCTCGACCCGGCGGATGTTAATTCACTGCGGCAGAAGTCGGCCCGTGTCGCCCTGTCGAAAAACTATTAATCCACGCCTCAGTTACCGGAGGTTCGTTCATCCTTCCTTACCGGAAGTTCCTCAACCGGAGGGCCGGCGCTCGTCAGGTTCTATCAACAATTCGCGGGGAGCGACAGCTGAATCGCTGTCCTAAGCCGGCCCTGCCCCCGCCGGCCGGCCTCCCTGCAGACCACCCACCCGCCCCTGTCCCTGATGAGTTCTGCGTTAGGAAGCGCAACCCCCGCACCCCGTGCCTTTTTCCTTATCATTTCCTTATCTATTTATTTTCTCGGCCTTTCCTCCCCAGGCCCCCCCCCGCCTTTTTTTAATTCTTGGTCTCGCCGTCAGGGCCCGCGGACCGGGCAGAGGCGGCGGCGGTCCCCGTCCCGTCCCGTCCCGTCCCGTCCGCCGTGGCGAGCCCGGCCGGCCCGCCGAAGGAGGGCAGGCGGCTGTAGAGCCTGGCGGGCGGCGGCCCTGCACCCTGTCTCTCCCGGGCTGGGCCTCTTCTCGATCCACCGACCTTCGAGCAAAAGCCGGTTCGTCCCGGTCGTCCGGCTCTGCCGTGACGGGCGGACGAGGGGTCGCGCGGCCCTCGCGCGTTCCCCGACCCTCGGTCGTGACCGGTACCTGATCGGGTCCCTCCCGGCTCGGAGGAGGAGGGGGCGGCGGCGGCGGCGGCGGCGGCGGCGGCGGCGGCGGCCTCATCACTGGGCTACCTCCGCTGCTGCTTTCCCAGGGACGGGTCCGACCGGGAGCCGAGCCCATCGCCCGTAGGCAGGCACGGAGCGCAGGCCGGACGGCGAAGCGGCCGACCACCCGGGCTGTAACAGAGAAAGCGGCGTTAGCGACACCGTTGCAAATCTTTCTCATTTCCATCTGCGTGCGCGCCCGCGCCCCGCCAAAACAGGCCCCCGGCCCGAACGCCCACCGCCCGCCGCTGCAGCCGCTCACCCGCCCTTAGACACCCTCCACCCGCTGCCCCGCTCACAGTCGTGGGCTCAAAGAGCGCACGCGCGCACACCACCACCACCACTGCCGCCACCACCACCCCCACCACGCACACACACCCCCCCTTCGAAACAGGCCCCCGGGCTGACACCCCCCCCCCCCACCCCCCCACCCCCCCCCCCCGCACCCTTCCCCGGGCCCGCCGCTACGCAGACACACACCACACACACACGCCGCCGCCCACCCCCCCCTTGCCTCGCAGTTCGCGCCGAGCCTCACTGCCCCCGCTCCCCCCTTCCGCCACCAGGTTTGCCGCCCCGGGGATGGAAGGCGGGAGACTTTAGGACCCTGCGGCGTCCCTGCCGGCTCCGTGCCCGGGCGGGAGGGGGGAGGCCCCGGTGCCGCGCCGTCTCTAACTCCCAGCTGCTGAGTCCCTCTCCTGCCGCACCCGTGGCCCCGCTCCCGCCTTCCTTTCTCAGTCAGCCACCCACTCGCCCTGCTGCACTCCTGCCCGCCCCCGCCGCGGGTGGAAAACTAAATGACCGGAGGGGGACGGGGACGGGGACGGGGACGGGGACGGGGACGTGGACGTGGGACAGAAGTAAGAAAAAAAAAAAAAACTCCAACCGATCCAAACAGAAGCCTTCTCCGAAAAGAGACACCATCCCCCCTCGCCAGCCTACCTCTGCGCCAGGCTCCCCGCCTGCTCGCCAGCCGCTCTCGCCCCGCTCTTTGCCAGCCTCCTTTCCCCGCCGCCGCTGCCGCCACGACTGAGCAGCGGACCGTTCCCGTGGCGGGAAACACCACAGTTTCCGCGGGCCCCGTTGCCGGGCTGCAGACCGCCCCACCCAGCCACCCGCCCCCCACCCCACCCCCGTCTCCGAGACGCCGGAGAGTCTGCGATCGGGAGGGGGCGGGGGCTGCACCTACAGGCTTGCAGGTCGGGGATTGCAGCGCGGGGAGGGAGGGGGAGCACAGCCGTGCAGGGGTGCGTCTATCTGTGTGCGCCTGCATCGCGATGTGTGTGTGTGTGTGTGTGTGCGTGCGTGTGTGTGTGCGCGCGTGTGCGCGCGCCTGTCGCGGGGGCGGGGGGTGGAGGGGTGGCGGTGCCAGCAGGATCGCAGATATGTATTCCACGGATTTACTTTCTTAAAAAAAGTAAAACGTCCAAAAAAAAAAAAAAGGCGGGGGGCGGGGGGTGGAGGGGTGGCGGTGCCAGCAGGATCGCAGATATGTATTCCACGGATTTACTTTCTTAAAAAAAGTAAAACGTCCAAAAAAAAAAAAAAATGCGGGGGGCGGGGGGGTGGCGGTGCCAGCAGGATCGCAGATATGTATTCCACGGATTTACTTTCTTAAAAAAAGTAAAACGTCCAAAAAAAAAAAAAAAATGCGGGGGGCGGGGGGTGGCGGTGCCAGCAGGATCGCAGATATGTATTCCACGGATTTACTTTCTTAAAAAAAGTAAAACGTCCAAAAAAAAAAAAAAATGCGGGGGGCGGGGGGTGGCGGTGCCAGCAGGATCGCAGATATGTATTCCACGGATTTACTTTCTTAAAAAAAGTAAAACGTCCAAAAAAAAAAAAAAAAATGCGGGGGGCGGGGGGGTGGCGGTGCCAGCAGGATCGCAGATATGTATTCCACGGATTTACTTTCTTAAAAAAAGTAAAACGTCCAAAAAAAAATAAAAAAATAAAAAAAAATGCGGGGGGCGGGGGGTGGAGGGGTGGCGGTGCCAGCAGGATCGCAGATATGTATTCCACGGATTTACTTTCTTAAAAAAAGTAAAACGTCCAAAAAAAAAAAAAATGCGGGGGGCGGGGGGTGGCGGTGCCAGCAGGATCGCAGATATGTATTCCACGGATTTACTTTCTTAAAAAAAGTAAAACGTCCAAAAAAAAAAAAACAGGCGGGGGGCGGGGGGTGGAGGGGTGGCGGTGCCAGCAGGATCGCAGATATGTATTCCACGGATTTACTTTCTTAAAAAAAGTAAAACGTCCAAAAAAAAAAAAAAAAAAAAAAAAAAATGCGGGGGGCGGGGGGTGGAGGGGCGGCGGTGCCAGCAGGATCGCAGATATGTATGCCACGGATTTACTTTCTTAAAAAAAGTAAAACGTCCAAAAAAAAAAAAAAAATGGGGGGGGCGGGGGGGTGGCGGTGCCAGCAGGATCGCAGATATGTATTCCACGGATTTACTTTCTTAAAAAAAGTAAAACGTCCAAAAAAAAAAAAAAAGGCGGGGGGCGGGGGGGGGGGGGGTGGCGGTGCCAGCAGGATCGCAGATATGTATGCCACGGATTTACTTTCTTAAAAAAAGTAAAACGTCCAAAAAAAAAAAAAAATGCGGGGGGCGGGGGGTGGAGGGGTGGCGGTGCCAGCAGGATCGCAGATATGTATGCCACGGATTTACTTTCTTAAAAAAAGTAAAACGTCCCAAAAAAAAAATAAAAAAAAAAAAAAAAATGCGGGGGGCGGGGGGGGGAGGGGTGGCGGTGCCAGCAGGATCGCAGATATGTATGCCACGGATTTACTTTCTTAAAAAAAGTAAAACGTCCAAAAAAAAAAAAAAATGCGGGGGGCGGGGGGTGGAGGGGTGGCGGTGCCAGCAGGATCGCAGATATGTATGCCACGGATTTACTTTCTTAAAAAAAGTAAAACGTCCCAAAAAAAAAATAAAAAAAAAAAAAAAAATGCGGGGGGCGGGGGGTGGAGGGGTGGCGGTGCCAGCAGGATCGCAGATATGTATTCCACGGATTTACTTTCTTAAAAAAAGTAAAACGTCCAAAAAAAAAAAAAAATGCGGGGGGCGGGGGGTGGAGGGGTGGCGGTGCCAGCAGGATCGCAGATATGTATGCCACGGATTTACTTTCTTAAAAAAAGTAAAACGTCCCAAAAAAAAAAAAAAAAAAAAAAAAAAAATGCGGGGGGGGGGGGGTGGAGGGGTGGCGGTGCCAGCAGGATCGCAGATATGTATTCCACGGATTTACTTTCTTAAAAAAAGTAAAACGTCCAAAAAAAAAAAAAATGCGGGGGGCGGGGGGTGGCGGTGCCAGCAGGATCGCAGATATGTATTCCACGGATTTACTTTCTTAAAAAAAGTAAAACGTCCAAAAAAAACATAAAAAAAAAAAAAAAAATGCGGGGGGCGGGGGGTGGAGGGGTGGCGGTGCCAGCAGGATCGCAGATATGTATTCCATGGATTTACTTTCTTAAAAAAACTAAAACGTCCAAAAAAAAAAAAAAAAAAAAAAAAAAAAAAGGGGGTGGGGGGTGGGGGGGGTGTTAAAAGCAGGACGCGGGCTGTTGCTGCCGGAGCGGCCGGTGAAAAGGACCGCCAGGTCTACCCGGCTCCGGAGGCCGTCTGCCAGGTCTACCCAGCTCCGGAGGCCGGCGCGGCCGCCGGCGGCGCCCGGAGGACGCGGGGTGTCGCTGCCGGAGCGGCCGGTGAAAAGGGCCGCCAGGTCTACCCGGCTCCGGAGGCCGGCTGCCAGGTCTACCCAGCTCCGGAGGCTGCGCGGCCGCCGGCGGCGCCCGGAGGACGCGGGGTGTCGCTGCCGGAGCGGCCGGTGAAAAGGGCCGCCAGGTCTACCCGGCTCCGGAGGCCGTCTGCCAGGTCTACCCAGCTCCGGAGGCCGGCGCGGCCGCCGTCGGCGCCCGGAGGACGCGGGGTGTCGCTGCCGGAGCGGCCGGTGAAAAGGGCCGCCAGGTCTACCCGGCTCCGGAGGCCGGCTGCCAGGTCTACCCAGCTCCGGAGGCTGCGCGGCCGCCGGCGGCGCCCGGAGGACGCGGGGTGTCGCTGCCGGAGCGGCCGGTGAAAAGGGCCGCCAGGTCTACCCGGCTCCGGAGGCCGGCTGCCAGGTCTACCCAGCTCCGGAGGCCGGCTGCCAGGTCTACCCAGCTCCGGAGGCCGGCGCGTCCGCCGTCGGCGCCCGCAGGACGCGGGGTGTCGCTGCCGGAGCGGCCGGTGAAAAGGGCTGCCAGGTCTACCCGGTTCCGGAGGCCGGCTGCCAGGTCTACCCAGCTCCGGAGGCCGGCTGCCAGGTCTACCCGGTTCCGGAGGCCGGCTGCCAGGTCTACCCGGTTCCGGAGGCCGGCTGCCAGGTCTACCCGGCTCCGGAGGCCGGCGCGGCCGCCGGCGGCGCCCGGAGGACGCGGGGTGTCGCTGCCGGAGCGGCCGGTGAAAAGGGCCGCCAGGTCTACCTGGGTCCGGCGGTACTTAGCCGCATTTCGGGAGCTGTGAGGTAGACCTGATAGCCCCGCCGCTTCCACGGAGCTGGCGAAGGGGTCGCTGTTTTTCGCTGCCTCCAGTTACGTCATCGTAAAAGTCGGTGTCATTGGCCGGTCTCCCCGGTGGGCAGGCACGGCACTCTTGGAGCCGGCCGGGGGCGGGGGCGTGCTTTCCCATATTATAGGAGCTAGTGGTAACGGGTGCACGGAGCAGCGCTAGTCAGCGGCTGCAAGGCCTGCGGCTCAGCCGGTGAAGTGGGGCCCTGGGCGGTCGTTGTGGTGGCGGCTTCCGTGGTGGCTCGGCTCCCTCTTTCGATGTCTTCGGCCTGTGTGTCCCATCGTTTTCCAAATATGCCAGACCGGTGCCTGCGAGGGTCTGGCAGGCTGCGGTGGCCGCTGACCCCGGGGTGCGAGAACTGTAAAGGTGGATTCTGCTGGGCAAAGCCCGGTGGCCGGCGGTGGCCACCGGCACTCGAACGCGGTAAGACCGGGTGGAACCGAACCTGCCTCGGCTTTCTCCCGGCCTCGGAGGGCCCGATGATGGCAAAGGTGAGCGCTGGTATATGCGAGGGCAGCTGCCCGTGAGCGTCCAGCCCGCCGCGGCCGCCGCCGGCTCCTGAGGGCCCGGTGATGGGTGGGCGAGGTGGCGGCACCTCGTCCTTTCTCTGGCCTTAAGCTGGAGTGGGCAGAGTGGCAGCTGGTTCCCGGTGGCCGGCAGCCGGATGCAGACGGCTGGGGGTTCTCGTGCGTGCCGCAGCTCCCCCCCCAGCACCCGAGGGCCCGGTGATGGCACAGGCGAGAGGCCGCAGTGCCTCGTCCTGTTTTTTGCCGGCATGAGCCATGTGTGGGCGGCCTGTGGTGTCCGGCTGGCCCCGGCTTGCCTGGTTGCAGGAGGGCTCGGTGGGAAAGGTCTGCGGCGTTTTTCCGGGTTAGAGGTGGCGGCACCTCATCGCGTTTTCTCTGGCCTTAAGCCGGAACCCATCCACGAATTGGGCAGAGCGTGAGCGGCGGCCGGCCCTGGTGGCCGGCAGCCGGATGCAGACGGCTGGGGGTTCTCGTGCGTGCCGCAGCTCCCCCCCAGCCCCCGAGGGCCCGGTGATGGCACAGGCGAGAGGCCGCAGTGCCTCGTCCTGTTTTTTGCCGGCATGAGCCATGTGTGGGCGGCCTGTGGTGTCCGGCTGGCCCCGGCTTGCCTGGTTGCAGGAGGGCTCGGTGGGAAAGGTCTGCGGCGTTTTTCCGGGTTAGAGGTGGCGGCACCTCATCGCGTTTTCTCTGGCCTTAAGCCGGAACCCATCCACGAATTGGGCAGAGCGTGAGCGGCGGCCGGCCCTGGTGGCCGGCAGCCGGATGCAGACGGCTGGGGGTTCTCGTGCGTGCCGCAGCTCCCCCCCAGCCCCCGAGGGCCCGGTGATGGCACAGGCGAGAGGCCGCAGTGCCTCGTCCTGTTTTTTGCCGGCATGAGCCATGTGTGGGCGGCCTGTGGTGTCCGGCTGGCCCCGGCTTGCCTGGTTGCAGGAGGGCTCGGTGGGAAAGGTCTGCGGCGTTTTTCCGGGTTAGAGGTGGCGGCACCTCATCGCGTTTTCTCTGGCCTTAAGCTGGGGGCCGCAAAGCGGTGAGAAAATTGCGGCTGTACCTGGTGGCTGGCAAGCCGAACGCAGGCGTCTGGGGTTGTCTAGCTTCCGTGGCATTCCCCCGGCCCTCAACACCCGTGCAGGGCATGGGTCCAGGTCCGTCCCCCCCCGATGGCATGCAGTTGCCTGCGGGGCGGGCAAAGACCGGCAGCCGGTGGTGGCTGTTGGCACTCGAACGCTGGAAGGGCTGGGGGTGTTGAGCCTGCCGTGGCCTTCTACCCTGTCCCGTTGGCCTCAGAAAAATCATTGTCTGGAGCGGGCGTGGCCCGTGGCACCTCCAGCTCCCTGATTTGACTGATCCAGACCCACAGGCAGCGCCTGCTGAGGCGTCCTCGGGTGCGTCGGAGAGCCTCCACGGCGGGCCGGCTCTGCCGGTGTTCAGGTCGTTGGAGCAACCCTCGCAGGCGTTGCCCTCTCACTCGCACGCAGAGCCCCCGCGCCTGCCGTCCGCCCTCCTCCGGGTGGCGGCGGGTGCGAGCGGCCGTCGTTGTCCCAGGACTCGTGGCCGTGGGGCCTCCGCTCCTTCCCCGTCTCCCTTCCCTTACTGATCGATGAGGCGTTTAGGGCGCGTCGGAGGGGCTTCCCGGCGGGCCGGCTCTGCCGGTGTTCAGGCCGGCGTTGCACCTCTCCGCAGACGTTGCCCTCTCACTCGCACGCAGGGCCCCCGCGCCTGCCGTCCGCCCTCCTCCGGGTGGCGGCGGGTGCGAGCGGCCGTCGTTGTCCCAGGACTCGTGGCCGTGGGGCCTCCGCTCCTTCCCCGTCTCCCTTCCCTTACTGATCGATGAGGCGTTTAGGGCGCGTCGGAGGGGCTTCCCGGCGGGCCGGCTCTGCCGGTGTTCAGGCCGGCGTTGCACCTCTCCGCAGACGTTGCCCTCTCACTCGCACGCAGGGCCCCCGCGCCTGCCGTCCGCCCTCCTCCGGGTGGCGGCGGGTGCGAGCGGCCGTCGTTGTCCCAGGACTCGTGGCCGTGGGGCCTCCGCTCCTTCCCCGTCTCCCTTCCCTTACTGATCGATGAGGCGTTTAGGGCGCGTCGGAGGGGCTTCCCGGCGGGCCGGCTCTGCCGGTGTTCAGGCCGGCGTTGCACCTCTCCGCAGACGTTGCCCTCTCACTCGCACGCAGGGCCCCCGCGCCTGCCGTCCGCCCTCCTCCGGGTGGCGGCGGGTGCGAGCGGCCGTCGTTGTCCCAGGACTCGTGGCCGTGGGGCCTCCGCTCCTTCCCCGTCTCCCTTCCCTTACTGATCGATGAGGCGTTTAGGGCGCGTCGGAGGGGCTTCCCGGCGGGCCGGCTCTGCCGGTGTTCAGGCCGGCGTTGCACCTCTCCGCAGACGTTGCCCTCTCACTCGCACGCAGGGCCCCCGCGCCTGCCGTCCGCCCTCCTCCGGGTGGCGGCGGGTGCGAGCGGCCGTCGCTGTCCCAGGACCCGTGGCCGTGGGGCCTCCGCTCCTTCCCCGTCTCCCTTCCCTTACTGATCGATGAGGCGTTTAGGGCGCGTCGGAGGGGCTTCCCGGCGGGCCGGCTCTGCCGGTGTTCAGGCCGGCGTTGCACCTCTCCGCAGACGTTGCCCTCTCACTCGCACGCAGGGCCCCCGCGCCTGCCGTCCGCCCTCCTCCGGGTGGTGGCGGGTGCGAGCGGCCGTCGTTGTCCCAGGACTCGTGGCCGTGGGGCCTCCGCTCCTTCCCCGTCTCCCTTCCCTTACTGATCGATGAGGCGTTTAGGGCGCGTCGGAGGGGCTTCCCGGCGGGCCGGCTCTGCCGGTGTTCAGGCCGGCGTTGCACCTCTCCGCAGACGTTGCCCTCTCACTCGCACGCAGGGCCCCCGCGCCTGCCGTCCGCCCTCCTCCGGGTGGCGGCGGGTGCGAGCGGCCGTCGTTGTCCCAGGACCCGTGGCCGTGGGGCCTCCGCTCCTGCCTCGTTTGCCTTCCCTTGCTGATCCGATGAGGCGTTTAGGGCGCGTCGGAGGGGCTTCCCGGCGGGCCGGCTCTGCCGGTGTTCAGGCCGGCGTTGCACCTCTCCGCAGACGTTGCCCTCTCACTCGCACGCAGGGCCCCCGCGCCTGCCGTCCGCCCTCCTCCGGGTGGCGGTGGGTGCGAGCGGCCGTCGCTGTCCCAGGACCCGTGGCCGTGGGGCCTCCGCTCCTTCCTCCTTTCCCTTCCCTTACTGATCGATGAGGCCTTTCAGGTGGCGTCGGAGAGGGCCCTCGGCGGGCCGGCTCTTCTGTGCTCCCCGTAATAGGGAGTCACGGCAGTGTCCGGTGTTCAGGCAGGGTGGTCTCCTTTCCAATTCGCTTCCTGTTGCATGCGAAGTGTTGTCCTCCGCTCGGGGAGCGAAGGGGGCCGCGATGGCGGCAGTGTCGTCCTCCCCTGTGCAGCGGGGTTCCTCGGGCTTCTTTACTGAACCGGGCTGTGTGACGGCCGCGTGGCCCCGCGAGCCCTCAGGTGTCCTACACCACACGAGGCGCCGGTGCTGGCCTCGGTCCGGGTACCCGCAGGTGCCGGCCGTGAGCAGCGCTGGGCGGTGGGGCGGCTGAGCAAAGGAAAACGGGGAAAGAAGGCGAGTGTGGGCTTGCACCTGCCCGGGTGGGCCCCGAGTCGTGCTGCGGGCGGCAGGGGGGCGTCCCCCTCCGCCGCTGCCGTCTCCGATGCGTTGGCTTTTCGTACCGCTCCCCCGCCTGCTGCAGAGCGAGCCGCCCTGGCAGAGGGCCACGGTCCCGGGGTCACGCCCGTCTCGGCGGGTCGCTGTCTCCTCTAGCACGTCCGGTGCTCCCGCGGCAGGGGGGTGAGACCGTCTCC
>NW_026060785.1:0-112000 GCF_929443795.1 Astur gentilis
CAAGTTCAGCGCTCTCTGTTGCAGGGTTTAGGGCAGGTCAGTGTTTGGTTACGTGAAAAGCGGGGGAATTTGGTGCAAAGGGAAGGCAGTTTCTACCACTGGTGGAAATCCTCATGGGGGGATTCAGTGGGCCGAGAAATGCTAATAATGGAATGGCATGGAAGAGTTGCCGTTTGGGCAGCTCTCAGGGGCAAGCCGGTTGCTAGATGGAGCGAAGGGAAAATGGGTGCTGCTCCCAGGAGGAATGCGGTGGGATCCAGGAGTTCTGACGGCAAGCGAGATGCTGCAAAGTGCCTCCACGTCTCGAGAGGGCCAGCAACTTGCCGCAGTCCCAAGGTGGCAACCTTTCCCTTTTATTTCGCAGTTCTTTGATCGCTTGAAGCTGTTTTGGATGCCGGCGAAACACCAGCCGGATTTCATCTGACTGCGGCACGTGCCCTTGCGAAAGGTGCATTTCTTCACGGCGATCCAGCTGACCTGCCTCGTCCTGCTCTGGACCATCAAGGTGTCCCGTGCCGCCATCATCTTTCCCATGATGGTAAGAGCTGCCACCGCTCGGCAGCGGGGTGTTTGCAGCGTTGTTGTGAGAGGTGGCATCGTCTCTGAGCTCACCGCATCTTCCCTCTTATTCATGAAGGTTTTGGCTCTCGTATTTGTCCGGAAAGCGATGGATTTCTGCTTCTCAAAGCGAGAGCTCAGCTTTCTGGATGACCTTATGCCAGAAAGGAAGAAGAAGTTGGACGATGCCAGAAATGAAGCTGGAGAAGAAGAAGAGGTAAGGCTTGCTGTGTCCTCGGGGCTGGACATCTCCGTGTGTCTGTGAGATTGCCTGTTTCTCTTACAGCTTGTCTGGAAATGTTGGGGGAAGATCAGCACTCAATCGAAATAGATCCCAATAGCCTGTAACTTTTGTAACCTTTGTTTCCTCAAGTAGCAGTGAGCTGAACGCTTGAATACAGGTGTAATTTTTAAAACGAGTCGTTTTTCACAAAGGTCATTATCATTATGATGATTATTATTAGATGCTGCTGCGGCTGCTGCTGCTGGCAAGACTTGCTCATAATCATGTTTTGAACACACAGTCCCCCTGCCCCGAAATCTTTGGAGTGAACGGTTTCTCCCCTGCTGCACTAATACCTATAGCTGCCAAGGGGCAGAAGCGGAGGGCAGACTGCTAAGTTTGTGCTGGGCATTCAGCTTATCTCCACTTTGATCAAAGACAGAGAACGTGATTTGTCCCTTTTTTACATCAGGAGTCCAGGAGGGCCATGGAAGCTGCTGCTACTGCAAGTTCAGTTCAGCTGAACGTGGGGAAGACCAGTGACGTGGATATCCCAAAGCAAAGCAGTGACAGGTAAAGCCCCACCAAGCGCCAGGACCCCCGGCAAGATTAGCTTGAAGGTGTTTGGCAGAGTTTTCTCCACTTGCCTCTTTGTGGGGCATCCCACAGAAACCAGCAGGCAGCTTGGTGGGAAAATCAAATTTGGGGGCAGGGCTGCAGGAGGTGATTGCAAGGCTCTGACCGCAAGCAGAGTGGCTGCAGCACTCGCGTTTGACCCCCAAACCTTGCCTCATCAGTGCTTTTACGGTAGCTGGAGATCCTCATACTTAACACATGAGGAGTTGCAGGCGTGATCTGTACCAGCAGTGGCTTAGGAACCCGGACCGGGGCTAAGCCCCAGCAAGAGCCTTTGCACAGAGCTGTTGCTCTGCAGCTCCCGGGCTTGCCTCCCAAAACTCCTCATCCAGCAAAACCTCCCACGGTTATGCAGAGCTTTGATTCTCGGGGCTCCGCTGTTCCTCTTGCTGATGCTAATGCCCTTGGTGGCATCAGTTCCCATAATCACGGATTGCTATGTAAAATATTTATTGCAGGACTGATCCTTCTGAGATTGTTATCCTGGATGAAATGTCACAAACGACCATATGGAAGGCTCTCACTTTGAAGACAGAAACCCTTTGAATCCAGGGAGGAAAAAGGTAAAGGATTGCATGTGATCGTGACCGTGCTCCTCAGCAAGCGACGGCGCACACCTACGCTTTTCCCACGCTTTGGCCGGCAAGGCTGAGCAAATGGCCTGTCCCTGGGAACAGGCAGTGAGGACCGTGGCATGCAAACCAACTCCTCTCTGCTGGGGTGGTCCCCCAAACAGGGCTGAATCAGCAGCAGCTGGCAGGTCTTCCACTGATGATGCTCTCCCTCTTTTTCTCTTCCCTTCGCCTTTCCCCACTCCCGCTTTCCACGTTTAGGAATCTTGACTTTGAAGGAGAGGAGTGAGAGCGTGACTCGGGGATGTGCCAACGCAGACAGAGGGAGAAGGCGCTTTGTTTCAGTTGGAGGATTCCCATTAAAGCCATGCAGATGTTTTCAGTTATCCTTGGTGTGCTTCAGGCATTCAGTATCTCTAGACCAGCAAGCTGAGGGGAACGTCACAGTCAAGGGGAGTTTGGTGGTGTTAAGTCTGTGTGCGTACGTGCGTGTGGGGGTGTGGGTTTGTAGTGGTAGAGGGACTGCTATGGCTTTATCATTCAGTGCTCTTCTTTTAATACCTAATTCCTCCTCTTTTTTTTTCCTCTTTTTTTCAAATGTAAACTGGGAATGTCCAAAATAATTTTCTGTTATATTTGATGCATTCTCCACTTTCTTCTTGATCACAACCGGGTTTTTGGTCTGGTTTGGGGTCCTGGCTTTAATTCACTCTTATGTCTCTTACTGGTACGAGAGGGATGCCCTCTGCGGCAGGGCAGCATAGAGAGCGTCCAAGCAGTTGGCCTAAGGTGAAAGAAAAGCATTTGCTCCCTGCGCTCCAGTTTTACCTCTCTTGGTTGGTTTGGTTTTGGGTTTGTTTTTTTTGCTTTGGCTCTGCCATCAGCCTGGGAGCTGCAAAATGCAGAACTGCCACCTTCTTGTCCCCTGGCTGTAAACTGCATCTAAGGGAGCTCTTCAGGTATTTGATTTTGAATACACCATATGGTCACAGGAGCGGCCAGACGAGACCTGGGGCTCTGTGTCCCTGGGCTGCTCCCTCTGTTGTTTCTCCACTTTCCTTCTGTATTGGATCTGGCTGAGTTGGAGTTCCTTTACCTGACAGCAGCCCTCGTAGTGCTGTGCTCTGTACTGGTAGCTAGAAAGCTGTTGATAACACAGGAGTGTTTTGGCCATGGCAGACAGCCAGAGCACACCCAGACACCCAGACATCCAGGCGTCTTCCACATGGAGGCCACTTCCCACCTCGGCTGGCCAACGCAACGCGCTGCCTACCTTCTTCAAGGACGTCAGCAGTTTGATGCTGACGAAGCCCATCTTGTTCTTCTGGACATGTTTCAGGAGGAAAGCATCCTTGGCCAGGTTCTTGTCAGAGAGGTGGAATTCCACCCTGGACACAACCCTCCTGGCCAGCTGCCGGTCAGGGACGGGGTAGCTGTAGTCCAAGAGATCAGCCCCCAGAACATCGCTCGCATCGCAGAAGCTCCCGGCAAAGCAGCAGGGACACGGGTGTGACTTGGTAGCCTTTGGGATGTGCAGCACTGCCCGGTCCCAGCCACAGCGGTGCAGATGGCAGAGTCTTGAGGAGCGGGGTGGCTCAGCTGCGCTCTGAAATGAAATGGAGTTTTATGCTTTTAGAAGCGCGCTTGCCTTCATGCCCCCAGCATCGGTCCCTGCCACAAGTTACGCAGCACATGGCATTGCACAATCTTGCAGCCAGAGGTGCCTCATGAACAGAGCGCAATCTCTTTGATTACCAGGACACAGGCCAGGAGAGATCTTTGGCCTCCGGTTCACGGCAGTTGTCCCGACTCCCCCAGGCCACACACTGTTCACACAGCGGGAGCGAGAGGCCTGTGTCCTTGGTACCCTTGGGGTGTCCTTGCTAGCGCCGAATCCTCCAAGCACGAGGAGGGGATGTACTAACCCCATCCCTGGGATCCCGTAGAGCGCAAACAGCCCCAGCGCCCTGACACCGGACGTTGGGCAGAATCCAGTCCTTTTCTGGGAGCACGCGGCAGCGGGTACCGTCTCCTCCGGGGTGTCACGCACCCAGGGAAAGGGCCACCCCCTCCCAGGGGGATCCAGAGCTGCTGCTTTTCCCAGCAGGAGACTGAAAGACCTGACAGCACTACTGGAGCGAGGGCTGGGGGAAAGCGTGCCACCGAGCAACACTGCATGACCTTCCTTCATGCCCTCGAGGTCCTTTTTCCTATTTCTGCCTCGCTCCGGTCAACGCAGTGAACAGAAGCGCGGGCAACGGTCACAAACGCATTTGCCATCTGGTGCAAGGAGGCTGCGGCTGCAGCTTGGTGCCCACTCGGCTCGGCTGAATCAACTTGTTGTTCTTCCCCCACCGGAAAAATACTGTTGAAAGCCAAGAGCATTTGCACCCGCAGACCCCGAGAGCCGCCTGTAGGCCCCGGGGCCACCCCAGCCTCCCTTAACTCTTTCCCTCCCCAGGAGGAGCTGGGGAGGCTCTTGGGGGTGGGGCGGAACACAGGGAGCCCCCGCATTCCTTCCGGGGAGACGCCAAAGAGTCCTTGGCAGCTAACAGCCAGAAGGGACCATGGCGCGGCCACCAACGCAGCTCCCACTGCCTGGGCCCTGGGGCCCCCTGGCGCCCCAGCTTTTCCAGCCATTCGTGCTCCCCAAAACTTTCTACCCTTGAGGTAGGGACCGACCCCAACCCCTGCAGCCCAGGGATGCTCTTGGAGGACAAGAGCAGAGGTGACCGCCGGCCATCGCTCCTGTCTCATTCTCTCAGGCTCAGCCAACCTATGCCGCCTGCCCGCACGGGAGCAGCCCTTCCCTGCAGCCCGGGCACCCCAGGCACCACCAGCAGGTATGGCACCCCAGTCTGCTCTGGCCCCTTCGCCATCCCCATCACACCCGTTCCCCCGGCACTTTTCGCATGGGGGTTCAGCAAGCCCCGGTGAGCATCCTTGCCCTCGCCCGGGCGGCGCGTGCCCAGTAAAGCCCATCTGCAGAGAATTCCCCAAATATTTGGGGCCACCTCTCCCCTTTCACCTCCTAGATGCCAGTCTCCTCCCCGATTTGCAACCCTGTCCCACCGGCACAGCGGCTCACCCCGTGGGGATCACTCCGGCCACAAGCTCCCCACACCCCTGGCCCAGAGCTGGGGGATGTCGGCCATCGGGGCCGGCTCGGCGGGTGCCCCTGGACAGTTCCCCCGGCCCAGCACAGCTCCCCCTCACCCACACAGGTCTGCAGAGGGCTCCATGTGGCTGCCTCTTTGACCCCCGGGTCTTCCGCATCCAGTGGACAACCACCGACCTGCCTCCACTGGCCACCCCCACGCTTGGCCAAGGCGCCGCTTCTCTGCCGGGTGCTGCCCTGTGGGGTCCCGGGGGCTGCGGGGCCCCCCAGGGCCAACCACGATACCTCACACCCTACAAAAACCAGAGGAGTGGGGTGGCCCCAGACCCTCTGGAGCTGCCAGTGTCCATCCCTGGCTACCAGCACATCAAGGGGCAGCTGTCACAGATCAACATCGCCAGCACGGCCACCCCTGTGGGGGCACCCCCGGGCAGCGATGTCCACACCAGCCCCTGCGCTGCCACCAACAACGAAGCCCTTGGGGACACTGCAGGCGACCTTGCAGTGTCCGAGGAGATGGTCCTGGAAGAGGCCCTAAGGCTCTTCGGTTGCTCCCTGGATAGAGTGGGGGTCAGCCAGGATGCTCCCAGCAGAGGTTCCGTGCCCGAGGATGCTGCTGGCACCAGCACAGACACCCCCAACCACGACTTCAGCTCGCTCTCGCTGCCTGAGGAGATGCTCACCCCCGACTACTGCATCCCCAAGCTCAGCGACGCCATGCTGAGCCTCAAAATAGTCAACGGCGGCGGGATGCAGCCCCAGGAGCCGTGGCAGGATGCGGGGATGGACCTGCCACCGTCCCCACCTGCCACGGCCGGCAAGCGGAGGAAGAGGCAGGCGCAGAGCTCCTTGCCAATGGCACCCAGCAAGCGCAGGGCTCTGGCAGCCAACGTGAGGGTGTGTGTGTGGGGGGGGGATTAGACAGGGGTGAGAGGGATGGAGATGGGGGCAGTGGGGGGGGTGGGAGAGGAGGGGTGGGGTATATGGCAGGGGGGGTGGGCGGGGGTGGCTAGGGAGGGGTTAGACCAGCTTGGATGGGACCTTTTCTCTTGTCTTTTTAATTAAAAGCTCCTTCTCCAGAACCGCTCCGTGCCTGTGTGGGACAGGGAGGGAGCCCGGGGGGCACCGGGAAACAGCCCCCAAGAGGTGCAAAAGCCCCGCCGAGCCCCAGACCCAAGCCAGCAAGCCCCGAGGGGAACCCAGCCACCCCCAGGCCTGAGTCACCACCAGCACGGCAGGCGATGGTGGGGGGGGGACGGGAACGGGAACAACTCCCCGTTCCCCTTCCCCAGGAGAAGCAGCCCTTTGGTGGGGAAGCCAGGACAGACAGGTCCCTGCAGGACTCACGGACACGGCCCCACGCAGAAAGCAGCACAGAGCCCCTGCCACAACGACAGACCTTGGGGGCCGGGGGGGACACGGGCACACACGACAACAAAGGCTGCAAGGCCTTCGTCTTGAACACCACCAGCATCCCCTCCAGCGGGGACAGGGCTCGGTGCACAGCCCTTCAAAGCCTCAAGACCATCACGGCCTTCCTCGGGTCCCACTGACCTCAGCCCCCAAGAGCCCAGCTTTGCCTCACTGACACAGCAACATAACCCCAAATCACCCCAAGAATGGCGAGGGAGGGAGCTGCAGGCCAGGCAGGGACCCTCCTCCGCTTGTCTGGCTGCACCTTGGGCAGCCGCAAGACCAGGAAGGGGGAAGAAAAAATCAGAAGGAAAAAAAAAAAAAAATCACTGCACCGGCCAGAAAGTGCCTGGAAACTTCATCCCTCTTCATTGCCCATTTCCCATGCGAGCTCCACAACCTGGGAGCAACGCAGCCAATAGAACCTTCGAGAAGCAGACACACAGCCTGCTGCAGCTGGCCCTGCTCGAGCAGCCAAGGTGGGCTGGATGATCTCTAGAGGTCTCTTTCAGCATCCATTCTGTGCTGCTGTGACTCTGTCTCTGTCGTGGTTTAACCCTAGCCAGCAACTAAGCACCACCCAGCCGCTCACTCACTCCCCCCCCACCCAGTGGGATGGGGGAGAAAATCCGGAAAAAGAAGTAAAACTCGTGGGTTGAGATAAGCACGGTTTAATAGAACAGAAAGGAAGAAACTAATAATGATAATACTAATAAAATGACAACAGCAATAATAAAAGGATCGCAATGTACAAATGATGCGCAGTGCAATCGCTCACCACCCACCAATCGACACCCAGCTAGTCCCCGAGCAGCGATTCCCCCCCCACTCCCCAGTTCCTATACTAGATGGGATGTCGCATGGTATGGAATACCCTGTTGGCCAGTTTGGGTCAGGTGCCCTGGCTGTGTTCTGTGCCAACTCCAGCTTTCTCGCTGGCTGGGCATGAGAAGCTGAAAAATCCTTGACTTTAGTCTAAACACTCCTCGGCAACAACTGCAAACATCAGTGTTATCAACGTTCTTTGCATACTGAACTCAAAACATAGCACTGTACCAGCTACTAGGAAGACAGTTAACTCTATCCAAGCTGAAACCAGGACACTTTTAACCACTTAACATTCCGTGAGAAATACTGCAAGAGCTCAAGAAGAAAGAGCAGAAAGACAGGAGACAGGTGAAAGCCTAGAGCGCCAGCTAGAGGGAATGAAAGACCCTCTTCCTTCTCTGAAGCTTCAGCAAGGCTTCCTTCACCTGCTTGTTCCTCCGACTGTCAATGACGGGGTTCAAACTGGGGCTGACGAGACTGTAGAAAAGGGAAAGAACTTTCTCCCTCCCAGAGGAGTTACCGCTCCTGGGCCCCGCGTACATGAAGATGGCGTTTCCATAAAAGACACCCACCACGGTCGGGTGGGAGCCACAGGTGGAGGTGGTTTCGTGCCATCCTGGCACAGAGCGGATGCGCAGATCGGTGGCCAGGCTGTCCAGGGAGCAAATCGGGATTAGGGCTAAAGGGAAGAGGAAGAAGCACACACAAACAGCAAAGATCAGGACTTTATTGGCAGGAGCGGCAGGGCAGGCCAGCTTTGAGACAGCAAGAATTTCACAGGAGAAGTGGACAACCTCGCAGGGGCCACAGAAAGGCAGGTATAAAGCCAGAGAGGCTTGCAGTGTACCAAATACAAACACCAAAGCCCACAAAACCGTGGCAAGGGTGAGGCGCAGCCTCCAGATCACGATGAGGGCATAGCACAGGGGACGGCAGACTGCCACATAGTGAACTTGAGACATGATGGCCAGCAGCACGCACGCCGTAAGTGCAAAGATTAAATAAAGATGGCTCTGTGCCCCACACCCAGCAAAGGAGGGGGTTCTGCCTTGTCCAAGGAGGCTCCTTAGCATACGGGGGACATTGCTGGAGGCGTAGCAGATGTCCGCGATGGAGAGGTGGCAGAGGAAGAAGTACATGGGGAGGCAGTAGTCCAGGCAGATAAGCAGAAAGACAAGTGCGTTTCCCATCAGAGTGGCAGAGCAGAGGGCAGAGAAAAGGCCAAAGAGGCAGCGCTGCAGGGCTGGGGTGCTGCAGAACCCCAGGAGGACGAATTCTGTGACCGTCGTTTCATTCTGCACGCTGTGCTGGAGGTGAGGCAGCACAAACTGCGACCACGGAGATCTGGAAGCGAAGGAGCAAGGAAAAGGAAAGAAAAAGGAGAGTTTTCCTAAGAATGTTGCGCAGGAGGAACCGCTGCACCGGCTCACCAGCGCCTGGTTCTGCTTCCCCAGCATGAATGACACGTCTGTCCAGGGCACCTCCCCCAGCACCCAAAACAGACTGCACCCCTGCACAGCGCAGCCCACCCTGCCTGCACCCCCCCATCACTCCAAACCACGCTACACCCGCACAGGCTGCACAAACCTGAACGGCACCACCCAGCTGATCACTGCGCCCACCCCACGGCTGGACCTCCCAGACAAGTGGCCCCCAGCCCCTCACTGACCATCCCTGACCCGTCACTGACCCCATCCCTGACCCCCTCATCGACCCCATCCCTGACCCATCACCAGACCCCTCTCCCCCTCCCCTTTCCCCCTTCCTTCCTTCTTCCCCCGCTCCCCCGTTCCCGTCCCCTTCCCGCCCGTACCCACCTGCCGGCCCCGCCGCCGCTGCCGTCCGCCTTGCTCCCCGCTGCTGGGCCGAGCTCGCCGCAACGGCCCGACCCGCAGCCTCCCGCTGCCCACCGGCCTCTCGCCTCACCTCCCGCCCGTCCCCACGCACCGACCCCTCTGTGCCCACGCCACCTCGCTCCCGGCCCCACCACCCCGGGCGTAGCGCGTCCCCCAGCACCCCGGCCCGGGCCCCCGCGCCCGCTCAGACGACCCAGCAGGCCCGGGCTGAGCCCAGCGGGGGCGTAGGCCCCGGGGAGGGGGGGAGGGGGGACTCCCCCCCTCCCTCGTGCCAGCGAACGGCCGATGGAACCCTGCCGCCTGCCGCGGCAGCCGTAACCAGGGCAAGCCAGCAGACCCCAACGGTCGCAGATCGCTGTGGCTGAGCGCACAGGAAGGCCTCTGGTGTCCCGGTGTGCCCACCTGCCTTCGAGCGAGGGGAGCCCGGCGGGCCTTGTCCTGCGCCTCCTGAGGGCGAGGGAAGAGCCTCGGCGTGCCTGAGGGGCTGGGGGCTGCTCCCCGGCTCGGCCTGGCCATAGGTGGGGGTGGCACCAGGCCCTGGGAGGGAAGGGACAGAGGACAGAGGGGTGTCTGCGACAAGGGGGATGCCCCCATACAGACAAACCCCAGCCCCATAGCGGGAGGAGGAGGAAGAGGGAGCCAGTCCCGTCCCCCCGGGGCGAGGAGGGGTCCATGTGCTCCGGGGCAGCCAGAGGGCTTCTGGGGAGGGGGGATCAGGGGGCTTAGGGGAGTGACATTGGGGTACTTTGCGACACCCTGTGGCAGCCAGCCCTGCTCCCGCAGTGTCTGGGAGGACAGTGTTGGGACAGGATGGGAGCGAGGAGCCCCTGAGCACAGCCACCTCTGCCCCCACCACCCCTGGGGTGGCAGGGGGTCCTCCTCACCCCTTTCCTCCCTCCCTCCTGCAGGATGGCGGAGAGACCCCCTGGCCACGTTAGGCAGGCCTGGGTGGAGAAGGCTGGAGCTGCCCCGGCTCCCAGATCCAGGCCAAAGCCCCATGAGATGTCCGAGGTCCAGCTGCTGCGGGCAGGTGAGTGTGCGGGTGCTGTGGAGCAGGGGGCTCCCCAGCCTGCCCTGCCTTGTCCTGGGCCAGGCTCACATCCCCCAGCCAGGCTGGCATCAGAGCTCCCACAGCGCAGTGGCCGGGAAGGGAGCTCTGTTCTGGCGTTCTGGGACAGGGACTCTCCCTGTGCCCTGGTGCCAGCGCATCCCTTACCAGACCACAGCAGGGCCCCCTCCCTGTGCTGCCCTCCAGCATCACACCCTCTCTCCTGGGGCACACAGGGGACACCGGTGTCCCAGCCTTGAGCAAGGGCTTGTGGCATCCCTGGGAGCTGGGCAGAGGGCTCGGGTTTTCCCTGCTGCTTGCCCCCCAGCCCTTCCTGCTCTCTCTTGGCCAGATCTGTGCTGCTCTGCCTTGGCTTTGCCCAGGGAGGAAGACAATACCCTGGACATCATTCGAGCCTTCCTCAGGAGCAGACCAAAGGTATCCGTGGCCACTTCTATGAGGCTGTGCCCGTGTCTCCCAGCCTGTCTTTCGGCCCCTGTCCCGTGCTCAGGAGGTGCTGGGGGCTGTGCTGGGCCCCCCACCTGGCTGTCTCTCCCCCCTGACACTGTCTGTCTGTCTGTCTCCTCCCTGGCTGGCAGCAAGAGGCCCAGAAGCTGAGGTTTCTGGCCTCCATCTGCACCGTCTGCAGCACCACCAGCGTGGACTCCGCTGCGTGGGACATGCTTTACTTCTGCCAGCCAGAGGTGGTGGAGACCATCGAGGTGAGGGGACGGCCAGTCAGGCTGAGGCAGGGGCAGGGGCAGGGGCAGGGGCAGCAGGCAGCGACACAGCCCCGGGGGCAGATGAGAGCTTGGCCAGGCAGGGGGGTTGCGGATGAGCACTGCTCCAGGTCTCCATCCTTGGAGATGCTCCAAAGCCACCTGGGCGGCCTGGCTGGATGTTTGCAGGTCCCTTGGCCAGCCTGTGGCTCTGTGACGGGCACAGCCCTTCCAGCCATGGGGCTTGGGACCACTGGGTGCTGGGTGGGGAGGGGGTGCCAGGATGGGGGCACCTGGGCTCTGCCAGCCCCACAGGCTCTTGCTGGGCGAAGGAAACTGCCCCATCCTGAGCTGTCCCACGCTGCTGTGCTCCCCAGGTGCTGCTGCAAGAGGAGCCCGCTGGCCCCCAGGGCATTATGGTGCAGCAGCAAGCCATGCTGGCCATCATCTCCATGAGGTACCTGCCCCAGCCCCCAGCTTGGTGGCCCCGATGGCACCGGTCCCAGGTGGGGGGCATCCCCAGTCCTGGGTCTGAGAGGGAGGCAGAGAACAGGGCAGGGGGTGCCACAGGGTTTTCCCCGCAAAGGCAAGTGCCAGTGTCATGGAGGGTTGAGGGGTCCCCCATGGCATGGGGCTCAGCTCAGGTCTCTAAGCCCAGGGTCTGCCTCCTCCTCTGTCCCCGCAGCAGAGCGGGGCTGCTTCTGCAGGAGAAGAAGAACAGCCTCCTGTATGCCTGCTTCTGCAACATCTTCCACCTGCCTCCTCAGGAGGACACTCAGGGCCCTGATGCTTCACTCTACTCCAAGGTGTGCCAGGGGGTGAACCATGGGGAGTTCCCTGGCTGCGAGGCCCCTTCCTGGGCACCGCAGGGCCACGGCCGTCCCCTGCCAGGCTTCCAGGGCTGCCCCCAAGACTCTGTCCCCCTCACAGACCCTGGCCACGATGGACAGCATGCTGCAGGTGCTGGTACGCAGTGCCGGCACCCTTGGCATCGTGGAGCTGCAGAACATCTTGGAGGTCTGACCTTGGCACAGGGTCCCCATGGGCAGTGACCCCTGGCTTGAGCGGTGCCCACCCCCAGCACCTGGTGCAAGGAGGGGGGCAGGGAATGTCTCTCCTTACCAGCCATGCCCCCCCCCCCCACCCCCCTGCCTCCTGGCTCCCGCCAGAGCCCCTTCTCCTGCCCCAGCCCACGCCACCTCTGCAGCCTTGCCCGCTGCCCGTCCTCCCCAACACTGCCTCCCAGATGGACCTGCCTGTCTGGCAAGGGGAGCCCAGCCCTGGGGCTTTCCCCCTCCAGCTTCACCATGGGCCATATCCCAGAGCCCCCACCACAGGTCCCCAGTGAGGTGGTCACCCCAAAGCCTTGGAGTCCTTGGGTGGGAGGCAGAGGGATGTTTTTTGGTGGGGAGTGAGTGAATGGAAGGCAGCAGAGGCAGCAGCAGAAGCAGGATGCAGTGACCTGCCTGCCCGCAGCAGGTTGCTGTGAGGGGCAAGAAGGACACATGCCCCATCCCAGGCACTGCCCCAGAGCAAGCCTGGCTGTGCCATGCTGTGCCATGCCACCTCCCTGGCACACCAGCAGCTTTTCTCCTCCCAGCTGCTGCTGCCCTTCACCGATTCCCAGCTGGCAGAGGTGCAGGAGAGGGCCATGGCACGGATCGCCAGGCTGGTGAACTTCATCACCACCTACTCCCTGCCGCAGGTACCGAGCTCCTGGTCTGGGCAGCCCCAGTGCCCTGTCCCTGTGCCCCTGAGCCCCGGCACCTCCCCAGTGCCCTGTCCCTGTGCCCCTGAGCCCCGGCACCTCCCAGGGAAGCTGGACACCCAGCCAGCAGGTCGGGAGCAGGGGTCTTTGCCCTGCCCCTGTCCTGTCGATGCTCTCTCCCAGGGCAGGGCAGGGCAGGGCAGGGCAGGGCTGCCCCGGGCACAGGCAGGAACCTGGGTCCGGCAGCCCTGCCCTGCTCTTGGCTGCTGCCTAGCTGCTCTGGGAGCAGCTGGGGCTCTCGTTGTGCTCACACTGCCTCTCTTCCCCCAGGTCTGCCCCTGCTTTGCCCAAGCCACAGTCCGCAGGCATCAGTGCTCCAAGACACATCAGTTTGTAATGCTGGGGAAGCTGGTGGGGCACCTCACCCTCTGTTGCACCTGCAAGGACAAGGGGATGCGTCCTGAGGCTGCAGAAGCTCTCTATCACCTGCACACGTTTGTCCTGCAGCAGAGAAGTAAGACAAGCTGTGTCGGGCTGGATCCCCCAGGCATGGGCAGTCAGGGGCCACTCTCCTTGACGAGAGAAAGCCTTATCCAACCTGCCTGCCTGCCTGCAGTCTGAAAAGTCATTTTGCCTTGCCCCCACTCACAATAGCCCTGGACCCTCCCTGGGTATCTGCTCCCTGGACCTGTCTGGTGCCCTTTTTCTTTGCCAGCAACTTTTCTGCCCAATGCTCTCAGACTGCACTTCCACTTCTGCACCCTCTCTCTAAGCACCCCGTTTTTGCTCCCCCCCAGGCAGGTGGCCCTGGCTGCATGGCACAGAGCAGCTGCAGCTCCAGGAGGACTGGCAAGCAATGAAGCCCTGGCAGCTTTTGAAAATCAGCCACACCCGCAAAATCTTCTTGGTAAGAAGTGCCTTTGGCTCAGTGTGAGTGAAGGGACACCCGATGCGTGGGGATGACAGGGGCTCACGCTGTTCCCTAGGCAAAGGCCCTCAGGGAGCTTCAGTCCCCTGCGGGACCCTGATGCCCACCATCAGTCTCCTCCCCAGCGCAGCCTGGCTCCGTGCCCCGCTCTCACTGCACAGTCAAGATGCTCTGGGTGATGCTCTGGGTGAGGCAACAAATCTCCCCTCCTCTCCTTCATCCTGCAGATGTTCACAAAATACCTCCAGTCCTCCGACCAGGCAGACATCATCCTCATGGCTATCAAGAGCTTGAGACACCCAAGCGCCTACAGCATCAGGCTGGCTGCCCACATGGTGGATGTCCTTGTGGCGGACCGTGCCTTCCAGCCGGGGCAGGTGAATAGCCCATGGGTGGCACAGCTGATGCTCCAGCCCACTGGGGGACTGTTCCTCCCCTGGCTCTGTGCCTGGCTAGCACTGACGCCGTCTCGAGCTGGCATACCGCACTAGGAACGGAAGCAGCTCCCAGTAGGAGCTGGGGAAATGGCCGCGTTCACCATGCTGACATCCCCACTCCCGCCCGTGTCTCCCCTCCAGGTGCTGAACGTCGTGTGGGCCATCTACAGAAGCCGGCCCTCCGTCAGGGCGGTGGTAGCCCGCAAAAGCCTGGACAGGGCCCTGGTGGTGCTTGTGCGCAAACACCCCAGGGAGTTGGTGGCCAGCCTGCTGCAGTGCTCCCCGACGTGCACCCGGTAAGGGGACCACCAGCCTTTGGGGGCTCCTCTCACACGAGGAGAGGGGCCCCAAGACCCTCCCGAGGGATTTCAGCCCGGCCATCCTCTGGGGTGTCCCTGCTGACAGAGCCCCGTGTCCCTGCAGTGTCGCCAGGGCCATGTGGAGGGCGATGATGTCTGACCTCCGGGCTGCGGACAAGGTGCTGAGGGAGCTGCTCAGCTTGCTGGTGAACCAGTCACTGCGCAAGACCTCCACCTCCACCAAGGACAACCCGCGCATCCTCTCCCTGGCTGTGAGTTGCTGGACGAAGCCTTGCTGACCTCCGGGGCTGGTCTCAGCTGTCCGGGGCCCCTGCTCCCCTTCCCTGCCCGCCCCAAGGCTTGACCTCCCCAGGGATGAGGGGACATCTCAGCGTCCGGGTGTCTTCTGCAGGCAACCAGGGCGATAAGCGAGATCCTCCTGCAGCCTGTCTGCCTGTGGCAGGTGGAGGCAATTTTCCCCCAGCTTTTCCTGGCGCTGCTTTTCCAAGCGTCATTCACCACGGAGCTGACGCTGCAGGAAGTGCACATCTTCTGGACGGAGCACCGACAGGATCAGCTCACTCCCATCAGGTGCTCCATCCCTTTCCTCTCATCCCTGCCAACCACCCGGAGCCAAGCCAGGGTGGGAGCTAAGCATTTCTCCTTGTGCAGGTCTGCGGTGCAGTCCATGAAAGTGCTGCTCTGCAGCATGGGCTTTGAGAGCCAGGTACTGGCCATCGAGGCGCAGGGTGGCTGGGACACCCTGCTCAGCTCCCAGACCCACCTCATGGGAGCGCGCATTATCGCCAGGTGAGAGCCCCTTCTCCCTGCTCCTTGGGGACAGGGTACCCCATGCCACCCCCTCCCTTGGGGCTGATGGCAGTGGGGTCCCCATTACTTGGAGAAAGTGGTACAGACTGGCGATGTCCAGGCTGGTGCAAACCCCCAAAAGATGTGCCTGCCTGGCTCAGGCCTGACAGTGCCTCCTTCCCCGTCAGGGAGATGATGAAGATGCCAAGGCGCCTGCGCTCCGCCATCTTCTGCCATCTGGTAGAGCTCCTCCGGACAGAGGACCCCACCTGGAAGATGGTCACTATGGTCTTCTTCATTGAGGTGAGCCTGATGGCACCACTCCAAGCTCCCCCCGATGCTCGGTTCTCCCATGCCCACCACTGTGGGGAAAGCTGGGGCAGTGGGTGGGCTCTGGTTGGTACCATGGAGGAGCAGATGAGCAAGCAATGTGCTGTGGTGTGGGGCACGGGGACTCTCTGCAATCCCTGCTGCCTCTCTCTGTCTGGGCTTGGTCTTGCCCTGCGTCCTTGTCCTGAGCTGATGGTTGGAGCCAGCACCACACCTCACCAGCTCCCACTGCCTGTGTTTCAGATGCTGGACTTTACCAACATCAGTGAAGAGCTGGTCCGTGCCCTGGAAATCTTCCCCATTTATCTGCAGAGCCAGTGCCTGGGGATGCCCAGCCTGGTGCTCAGGGCCATCCTCAGGCTCACCGAGAGGCCTGACACAGTGAGTAGGGGGCAGCCGGGACAGCAGCCCAGGGTGGAACAGTGGGTAACGTGGCAGCTCAGGCTTTCCTGGGCATTGTGGGCTGTGCTGGCTGCTGCCAGCTCTCCTGCCTCCCCGGCCCTCTGCCCCATGGCTGTGCCATGCCAAGGAGAGAAGCAGCAGTGCTGACGGGAACGGGCTCCCACTGCCAGCACGTCCCAGCAGGGATGCTGGCGGCAGAGCAACCGGCCTGAGCGTGGGGTCTGCAGGGCCTGGCCGTGAGGTGTTGAGCCCCAGGGTGAAACACAGCAGCCATGGCAGGGGCTGCTGGCAGCTTGGGCAGCTTTCCAGGCAGCGCCAGTCACCCACCAGCCTATCCAGGGGGGTCTGGTGGAGAAGGGGGCAGCCGAAGGGCTGGCAAGGAGCCAGTGCTGTCTGTCCTCCCCCTCTGTGCCCTGCTCTTCCCATGGGCATGCTGGTGAGCCCTGTCTGCCGGGACCTTGCCCTCGTAACCTGCACTGCCTGCAGAGAACCCAGTGGGGAGGCCGGTGTTCGTGGAGAGGGTTTTCACCCCTGTGATCGGTGGCTCCTTTACAAAAAGGAGGTGGCATGTCTCACACAGGAAAGGAAAGCCCTTATCCTGCTGCCGTACGTTATGGACCAGCTGCTGGATGATGACAGTGATGCCAGCGCCGCGGCCCTGCCCGTGCTTGGCAACATGCTCTGGCTGCTGGAGGGGAAGAGACTCAGCCTCACTGCCCTGGCACTGGCTGGAAAGCTCCTGCTGCTTTTCAACAATGTAAGGCTGGGGGAGAGCCCCATGTCCCCCTTCCTGGGCACCTCCATTCACGCCTCCCACTGCAGCCCCTGTGCTCTGCAGGGGGATGCTTTGCCCTGCAGTCCCCAGACCCCATTGCTGCCCTTGGTGGCTCCGTGCTGTGTCACAAACCCCCCACCAAGGACTCACTCCGGCTCGGCCTCCCTGCCGCAGCGGGGGACAGTGGTGGCAGGATGGCAGCAGGCGTGCTGAGCCCCACCAATGCACACCCTGCTCTGGCAGCATCCTCCAGCCTTCTGCAGGGCCTCCCTCTCTGGCCCTCAGCCCCGGAGACCCCAGTCTCCCTGGGCAGACCATCTGCATGCCGCAGCTTGCTGCCTTTTGCAGCAGGGCTGCCTGCAGCCATTTTGGGGATGTCTGTCTCCATGTCAGCCCCTTGCTTGCCATGGGCTTGTGGCTGAGGTCCTCCTCCCCTCTTCCCCCAGGAGCTGGACACGGTGCAGGAGCTCTCCATCCATCTCTTCCAAATTGCAATGGGGCTCGTGGTGGGTGCTGAAAAGAAGAAGATGAAGAAGGTGGTGTGGGACAGCCTGCTGCCGCTGCTCTTTCACCTGCATGACCAGGACGAGAGTGTGGCCAAGGTGGGATTCCCAACCTGACTGGTCCTTTGGGGAGGGCAATGCTGACACTGCACTGTGAGGTCTAGCTTGTTGAGTCCCTAGGAACAGGCAGAGCCCCCCTCCCTGCCCACTGCTGCCTTTTTCCTCCTGCTGCCTGGTGGATGGGCAGGTGGGTCCCTTTCCCACCCAGCTCCCTCCACACAGCCCCTGGCATGGGTCCCTGCAGCCCCAGAGACTGGACTACGGCTCCGCAGCAGCCTGGGGCCACCACAGCTGAAACGCTGAAGCCCCGACAGGCTTCCAGCCAGAGAGGGTGGCTGCCCTCCTCTTCCCCTGGGGTGCTGAACCTGCTGGCAGCATCAGTCCCCAGCTGGTGCGTCTTCCCTGCATGGTCCAGGACAGGCTCTGAGCCCCACCAGGAGGGAGGACACAGGGTCCTGTGCCCCCCATGGTGGTGGTAGCATCTGTGCTGCTCACCAGGCCTCCCAGGAAGCCCTCCGCAGCGCTGGCCAGTTCCTGAAGTGGAGGCAGCTGGTGCGACTGGCCGAGACGGCGCAGGCATGGAGGATCTGCGAGTGCTTGGTAAGCATAGCCCGAACACCCCTGGGATCTGCCCTGGGTAAGCCCTGCCCGTGCCCAGCAGAGGGGACCAAGGGCAGTGTCCCCACAGCTGCATGCACCCTCCTGGAACAGGCTCTGCTCCAGGCTGTCCTCACCTCCGGGGTCCCAAAGGGGACCCCGCCACCAGGATGGCACCCTAGCATTGCCTGGGAGCCCTCTGCTCCCTCCGAACCCCAATGCGGAGAGCGGAGAGCTGGGAATGTCCTGCTGGGGAGAAGAAGGGTGGTCCTTGGTGGAGGGATGGCCCAACGGGGGGGCCATCTCTGTGCCAACTCTGCACCCTTCTCTCCAGCTGGCCAGGAAGAGGAGCAGGGCCACGTACTACCTGTGGAAGAGCCAGACCTACCTGCGGAGCCCGCAGGAGTCCCTGCGGCTGGAGGCTGTCAGGTTCATCGGTGAGCCCCTAGCCCCAGGGTCCCTTTCTCTCCCAGGGTCCCTGTGTCCCAGTGCAGGACCTGTGGGGCACCCCTTCACTCTCTCCCACTCCTGCCTGCACAGGTAGGGCTGGCAGGAGGCTCATCCATCCCCTCCCCGATGCTGCACCCTGGGGTCAGCCCTCCCCAGGGAACTGTGTGGCCAGACAGGCTGGCTGGTGGGTCCCTGATGGCCAGTGGGTCCCTGACATGCTGTGTCCCCCCAGGACTCCTTGGACGGGATGTGGATGAGCACGAGAACGAGCACAAGTACATCAGAGAGAGTGAGTGAGGGCAGTGGGGAGGAGGAAGGACCTTGGCATGGAGCTCCCCCCCCAGCCTGGGCAAGGGGGGCTCTGCTCCCAGCACATCTGTGGGAAGAGGGGTGTTTCGGGAGGGGCGTATTCCTAACCAGCAGCTTCCAGCTGAGCCATCTGCCCCCTGGTTCCCTCCTGGCCCTGGGAATCGTGAGGTGCGATGTGCCCTGCCTGGAAGGGATATGGGGCTGTCACCTCACCTCTGCTGCTTTGTCCCCACAGTCCTTCAAGGCCCAAGCAAAGACACCAGCCCCTTGGTCTCCTCCCTGGCAACTCAGACACTCCTCATCCTGGGACGAGGAAGGCTGAAGTCGAGGTTTAACCTACCACGGCTGAGTTTACAGATGACGAGGGCACGGATGAGGTCACACTCAGTCCCCAGCGAGGACTCTGCTCAGGCAGAGACAACGCTGGAGCCCCAGCCCTAGGATGCTCTGCAGGCTGGGGTATCTCCTCTTCCTGAGGTCTAACAGGAAAGGAGACACCTCAGCTGGAGGAGGACCCGGCAGCCTCCGGAGAGTGGCAGGACAGCCACTCTTTCCAGTGGTCTAGGACAACGCCTGTCCACGCGCTTCATCTTTGCCACAAAGCACCAGCTGCTCTGCTGGGCTGTTGAAACAGAGGGAAGGAGAAGGCCACGCCAAAGCTGAAGCCAAAGTTGAAACTGAAGCCTTCCCTCCCCTCTGCGGGGCCACGCCGGGGCGAATCCCTTTTTCTGCCTCCCACCGTCCAAGGATCCTGTGCTGCTTTGGGCTGACGTGGCCGAGCTCGGGAGCTACAAAGCCACCAATGCTCTGACTCCAGCAGCATCCTCCCCTCCACGTCCCCAGCAGGAAGGGCAGCTCTGCCTCCTGCCCGCACCGCAAGCTGCGCAGCCACTCCTGCCTGGGGATGTCAGAAGTCACAAGAGCCAGCAGGCCCGGGGGAGTTGTGGTAGCAGAGGGCCCTGCTTGCCACAGCACTTTGCCATCTCCTTCTCCAGGTTCGGGCACCAGGATGTCATCACGGGGCTGGACAGCCTGAGCCGGGAGTGCTGTGTGACGGCAGGGGGCCGGGACGGTACCGTGCGGCTCTGGAAGATCCCGGAGGAGTCGCAGCTTGTGTTTTACGGGCACCAGTAGGTCTGGGGCGGGAGAGGGGGCTGCAGGCAGGGGGGTCAGGCTGGGGCAGCGGTGTGCAGGTGCCAAGCATCACTAGGAGCCTGCCGGCACTGTGGGGATGCTGATGCCCCGGTGAGCCCTTGTCTCCTAAATAGGATCCCAAAGCATGCTCATAACTGATGGCAGTTGCCCCTTCTCTTCACAGGGGCTCCATCGATTGTATCCAGCTCATCAGTGAGGAGCACATGGTGTCAGGCGCCGATGACGGGTGAGCACAGGGCCGGGGTGGTGCCTGGGGTGCGCAGGCGGTGCCCCCCTTGGCCCCCTCGCCCCTTCCCTCCCTGGCAGGTCCCTAGCCCTGTGGGGGCTAACGAAAAAGAAGCCGCTGGCACTGGCCCGGCAGGCACATGGCATGCAGGATGCCTAGGGCCTGCAGCAGCCATACTGGATCTCAGCAGTGGCCGCCCTGCGCAACAGGGACCTCCTGGCTACAGGTGTGTGGCAGCTGCTTTGGAGTGGGGGTGTGGAGAGGGGGGCGTCCTGCTCCCTTACCTGGGTGGGAGTGCATGGCAGTCTTCTCTCTCTGCCCCAGGCTCCCACAGCGCCAGCGTGAAGCTCTGGAAGTGCGGTGAGGGATTTCGGAAGCTGGAGCCCCTCTGGGACATCCCGTTGGTATGGATGGGGAGGTGGGGGATTGGAGCTGGGCTTGGGGCATCTCTGGGCGGGGGCTCCCCTCCCTGGGCGGCAGGAGGAGGCTGCCAGAGCCCCTCACCCTGCCCTGTCCCCTCCAGGTGGGTTTTGTTAACAGCCTCAAGTTCTCTGCAGCCGGTGACTTCCTGGTGGCTGGCCTTGGACAGCAGCACCGGTACTGTCCCCCCTCCCTGGTGCTGCCCAGGGGCACAGCCCCCCCCTGCTCCTCCAAGGACCCGGCGGAGGGTAGCCCCCATCTCTCTCATCTGCAGGCTTGGCCGGTGGTGGAGAGTCAAAGAGGCCAAGAACAGCGTCTGCATCGTCCCTCTGAAGCGGAGGGCTGCAGCCCCCAGTCCCGAAGCCCCTGACAGCCCTGAAGCCCCCGACAGCTCCGAAGCCCCCGACAGCTCCTAGCCCCTGGCCCCAGAGGCGCTGGAGCCAGGTCACCAAACCCCTGTCCCTGGAGCTGCGCCCCGAGTCCTTTGTGCAACCATCTTCCTGGAGCCGGCAGGACGTGAGCAGGGGGTGTCGCATGGCCCCCTGATCCTGCTGGCCCCCCTATCATGATGTGGCTCTGCCCTCTGCGAGGGTCTGCCCCTTTCCCTCAGGTTCAGCCTGACCTGAGCTCTGGAAGAGTCTTATTTAAAAAAAAAAACAAACCAAACCCACTTTATTTACATAAATTACAAAATAAAATAATCACACTTTTGCTCACACTAAGAATCTACTCTTAAAAACGCGGTTGGGCTCAGCACAGCAAGGAGCCACAGCAAGGTCGTTGCTAGCAGAGCCTTGTGCTCTTAACACAGCGTTCCATTTTTATAGCTCTCATTTTTATAGCTTAAACCATGATAGAGACAGAGTCACAGCAGCACAGAATGGATGCTGAAAGAGACCTCTAGAGATCATCCAGCCCACCTCGGCTGCTCGAGCAGGGCCAGCTGCAGCAGGCTGTGAGTCTGGTTCTCGAAGTTCTATTGGCTGAGTTGCTCCCAGGTTGTGGAGCTCGCATGGGAAATGGGCAATGAAGAGGGATGAAGTTTTCAGGCACTTTCTGGCCGGTGCAGTGATTTTTTTTTTTTTTTTCCTTCTGATTTTTTCTCCCCCCTTCCTGGTCTTGCAGCTGCCCAAGGCGCAGCCAGACAAGCGGAGGAGGGTCCCTGCCTGGCCTGCAGCTCCCTCCCTCGCCAATCTTGGGGTGATTTGGGGTTATGTTGCTGTGTCAGTGAGGCAAAGCTGGGCTCTTGGGGGCTGAGGTCAGTGGGACCCGAGGAAGGCCGTGATGGTCTTGAGGCTTTGAAGGGCTGTGCACCGAGCCCTGTCCCCACTGGAGGGGACGCTGGTGGTGTTCAAGACGAAGGCCTTGCAGCCCTTGTTGTCGTGTGTGCCCGTGTCCCCCCCGGCCCCCAAGGTCTGTTGTTGTCGCAGGGGCTCTGTGCTGCTTTCTGCGTGGGGCCGTGTCCATGAGTCCTGCAGGGACCTGTCTGTCCTGGCTTCCCCACCAAAGGGCTGCTTCCCCTGGGGAAGGGGACAGGGGAGTTGTTCCCGTTCCCGTCCCCCCCCCACCATCGCCTGCCCCGCTGGTGGTGACTGGGCCCTGGGGGTGGCTGGGTTCCCCTCGGGGCTTGCTGGCTCGGATTTGGGGCTCAGTGGGGCTTTTGCACCTCTTGGGGGCTGTTTCCCGGTGCCCCCTGTGCTCCCTCCCCCTCCCACATAGGCACCGAGCGGTTCTGGAGAAACAGCTTTTAATTGAAAAGCCAAGAGAAAAGGTCCCATCCAAGCTGGTCTAACCCCTCCCTAGCCACCCCCGCCCACCCCCCCTGCCATATACCCCACCCCTCCTCTCCCACCCCCCCCACTCCCCCCATCTCCATCCCTCTCACCCCTGTCTAATCCCCACCCCCCCCTCACACCCTCACGTTGGCTGCCAGAGCCCTGCGCTTGCTGGGTGCCATTGGCAAGGAGCTCTGCGCCTGCCTCTTCCTCCGCTTGCCGGCCGTGGCAGGTGGGGACGGTGGCAGGTCCATCCCCGCACCCTGCCACGGCTCCTGGGGCTCCATCCCGCCGCCGTTGACTATTTTGAGGCTCAGCATGGCGTCGCTGAGCTCGGGGATGCAGTAGTCGGGGGTGAGCATCTCCTCAGGCAGCGAGAGCGAGCTGAAGTTGCGGTCGGGGGTGTCTGCGCCGGTGCCACCAGCGTCCTCGGGCACGGAGCTCCTGCTGGGAGCATCCTGGCTGACCCCCACTCCATCCAGGGAGCAACCGAAGAGCCTTAGGGCCTCTTCCAGGACCATCTCCTCGGACACTGCAAGGTCGCCTGCAGTGTCCCCAAGGGCTTCGTTGTTGGTGGCAGCGCAGGGGCTGGTGTGGACATCGCCGCCCGGGGCTGCCCCCACAGGAGTGGCCGTGCTGGGGATGTTGATCTGTGCCAGCTGCCCCTCGCTGTGATGGTAGCCAGGGATGGACACTGGCAGCTCCAGAGGGTCTGGGGTCACCCCACTCCTCTGATTTTTGTAGTGTGTGAGGTATCAAGGTATCATGGTTGGCCCTGGGGGGCCCCGCAGCCCCCGGGACCCCACAGGGCAGCACCCGGCAGAGAAGCGGCGCCTTGGCCGAGCGTGGCGCTGGCCAGTGGAGGCAGGTCGGTGGTTGTCCACTGGATGCAGAAGACCCGGGGGTCGAAGAGGCAGCCACATGGAGCCCTCTGCAGACCTGTGTGGGTGAGGGGGTAACCGTGCTGGGCCGGGGTGGCTGTCCAGGGGCACCTGCTGAGCCGGCCCTGATGGCCGACATCCCCCAGCTCTGGGCCAGGGGCGTGGGGAGCTTGTGGCCGGGGTGATCCCCACGGGGTGAGCCGCTGTGCCGGTGGGACAGGGTTGCAAATCGGGGAGGAGACTGGCATCTAGGAGGTGAAAGGGGAGAGGTGGCCCCAAATATTTGGGGAATTCTCTGCAGATGGGCTTTACTGGGCACGCGCCACCCGGGCGAGGGCAAGGATGCTCACCGGGGCTTGCTGAACCCCCATGCGAAAAGTGCCGGGGGAATGGGTGTGATGGGGATGGCGAAGGGGCCAGAGCAGACTGGGGTGCCATACCTGCTGGTGGTGCCTGGGGGGCCCGGGGGGCCCGGGCTGCAGGGAAGGGCTGCTCCCGCGTGTGCAGGCGGCACGGGTTGGCTGAGCCTAAGAGAATGAGACAGGAGCGATGGCCGGCGGTCACCTCTGCTCTTGCCCCCCAAGAGCATCCCTGGGCTGCAGGGGTTGGGGTCGGTCCCTACCTCGAGGGTAGAAAGTTTTGGGGAGCACGAATGGCTGGAAAAGCTGGGGCGCCGGGGGGCCCCATGGCCCAGGCAGTGGGAGCTGCGTTGGTGGCCGCGCCATGGTCCCTTCTGGCTGTTGGCTGCCAAGGACTCTTTGGCGTCTCCCCGGAAGGAATGTGGGGGCTGTGTTCCGCCCCACCCCAAGAGCCTCACCAGCTCCTCCTGGGGAGGGAAAGGGTTAAGGGAGGCTGGGGTGGCCCCGGGGCCTACAGGCGGCTCTCGGGGTCTGCGGGTGCAAATGCTCTTGGCTTTCAACAGTATTTTTCCGGTGGGGGAAGAACAACAAGTTGATTCAGCTGAGCCAAGCGGGGACCAAGCTGCAGCCGCAGCCTCCTTGCGCCAGATGGCAAATGCGTTTGTGATGGTTGCCCACGCTTCTGTTCGCTGCGTTGACCGGAGCGAGGCAGAAATAGGAAAAAGGACCTCGAGGGCACGAAGGAAGGTCATGCGGTGTCGCTCGGTGGCACGCTTTCCCCCAGCCCTCGCTCCAGTAGTGCTGTCAGGTCTTTCAGTCTCCTGCTGGGAAAAGCAGCAGCTCTGGATCCCCCTGGGAGGGGGCGGCCCTTTCCCTGGGTGCGTGACACCCCGGAGGAGACGGTACCCGCCGCCGCGTGCTCCCAGAAAAGGACTGGATTCTGCCCAACGTCCGGTGTCGGGGCGCTGGGGCTGTTTGCGCTCTATGGGATCCCAGGGATGGGGTTAGTACATCCCCTCCTCGTGCTTGGAGGATTCGGCGCTAGCAAGGACACCCCAAGGGTACCAAGGACACAGGCCTCTCGCTCCCGCTGTGTGAACAGTGTGTGGCCTGGGGGAGTCGGGACAACTGCCGTGAACCGGAGGCCAAAGATCTCTCCTGGCCTGTGTCCTGGTAATCAAAGAGATTGCGCTCTGTTCATGAGGCACCTCTGGCTGCAAGATTGTGCAATGCCATGTGCTGCGTAACTTGTGGCAGGGACCGATGCTGGGGGCATGAAGGCAAGCGCGCTTCTAAAAGTATAAAACTCCGTTTCATTTCAGAGCACAGCTGAGCCACCCCGCTCCTCAAGACTCTGCCATCTGCACTGCTGTGGCTGGGACCGGGCAGTGCTGCACATCCCAAAGGCCACCAAGTCACACCCGTGTCCCTGCTGCTTTGCCGGGAGCTTCTGCGATGCGAGCGATGTTCTGGGGGCTGATCTCTTGGACTGCAGCTACTCCGTCCCTGACTGGCAGCTGGCCAGGAGGGTTGTGTCCAGGGTGGAATTCCACCTCTCTGACGAGAACCTGGCCAAGGATGCTTTCCTCCTGAAACATGTCCAGAAGAACAAGATGGGCTTCGTCAGCATCAAACCGCTGACGTCCTTGAAGAAGGTAGGCAGCGCGCTGCGTTGGCCAGCCAAGGTGGGAAGTGGCCTCCACGTGGAGGATGCCTGGGTGTGTGGGTGTGCTCTGGCTGTCTGCCATGGCCAAAACACTGCTGTGTTATCAACAGCTTTCTAGCTACCAGTACAGAGCACAGCACTACGAGGGCTGCTGTGGGGTAAAGGAACTCCAACTCAGCCAGATCCAATACAGAAGGAAAGTGGAGAAACAACAGAGGGAGCAGCCCAGGGACACAGAGCCCCAGGTCTCATCTGGCCGCTCCTGTGACCATACGGTGTATGCAAAATCAAATACCTGAAGTGCTCCCTTAGATGCAGTTTACAGCCAGGGGACAAGAAGGTGGCAGTTCTGCATTTTGCAGCTCCCAGGCTGATGGCAGAGCCAAAGCAAAAAAAAAAACCCAAAACCAAACCAACCAAGAGAGGTAAAACTGGAGCGCAGGGAGCAAATGCTTTTCTTTCACCTTAGGCCAACTGCTTGGACGCTCTCTATGCTGCCCTGCCGCAGAGGGCATCCCTCTCGTACCAGTAAGAGACATAAGAGTGAATTAAAGCCAGGACCCCAAACCACACCAAAAACCTGGTCGTGATGAAGAAGAAAGTGGAGAATGCATCAAATATAACAGAAAATTATTTTGGACATTCCCAGTTTACATTTGAAAAAAAGAGGAAAAAAAAAGAGGAGGAATTAGGTATTAAAAGAAGAGCACTGAATGATAAAGCCATAGCAGTCCCTCTACCACTACAAACCCACACCCCCACACGCACGTACGCACACAGACTTAACACCACCAAACTCCCCTTGACTGTGACGTTCCCCTCAGCTTGCTGGTCTAGAGATACTGAATGCCTGGAGCACACCAAGGATAACTGAAAACATCTGCATGGCTTTAATGGGAATCCTCCAACTGAAACAAAGCACTTTCTCCCTCTGTCTGCGTTGGCACATCCCCGAGTCACGCTCTCACTCCTCTCCTTCAAAGTCAAGATTCCTAAACGTGAAAAGCGGGAGTGGGGAAAGGCGAAGGGAAGAGAAAAAGAGGGAGAGCATCATCAGTGGAAGACCTGCCAGCAGCTGCTGACGTTGCCCTGTTCGGGGGACCACCCCAGCAGAGAGGAGCTGGTTTGCATGCCACGGTCCTCCCTGCCTGTTCCCAGGGACAGGCCGTTTGCTCAGCCTTGCCGGCCAAAGCGTGGGAAAAGCGTAGGTGTGCGCCGTCGCTTGCTGAGGAGCACGGTCACGTTCACGTGCAATCCTTTACCTTTTTCCTCCCTGGATTCAAAGGGTTTCTGTCTTCAAAGTGAGAGCCTTCCATACGGTCATTTGTGACATTTCATCCAGGATAACAATCTCAGAAGGATCAGTCCTGCAATAAATATTTTACATAGCAATCCGTGATTATGGGAACTGATGCCACCAAGGGCATTAGCATCAGCAAGAGGAACAGCGGAGCCCCGAGAATCAAAGCTCCGCATAAGCGTGGGAGGTTTTGCTGGATGAGGAGTTTTGGGAGGCAAGCCGGGGAGCTGCAGAGCAACAGCTCTGTGCAAAGGCTCTTGCTGGGGCTTAGCCCCGGTCCGGGTTCCTAAGCCACTGCTGGTACAGATCACACCTGCAACTCCTCATGTGTAAGTATGAGGATCTCCAGCTACTGTAAAGGCACTGATGAGGCAAGGTTTGGGGGTCAAACGCGAGTGCTGCAGCCAGTCTGCTTGGGGTCAGAGCCCTGCAATCACCTCCTGCAGCCCTGCCCCTACCCAGCTCCCTCCACACAGCCCCTGGCATGGGTCCCTGCAGCCCTAGAGACTGGACTACGGCTCCGCAGCAGCCTGGGGCCACCAAAGCTGAAACGCTGAAGCCCCGACAGGCTTCCAGCCAGAGAGGGTGGCTGCCCTCCTCTTCCCCTGGGGTGCTGAACCTGCTGGCAGCATCAGTCCCCAGCTGGTGCGTCTTGCGTACATCTTTCTCAATTAAATGTACAGTGGATGTCTTCTCGTTCAGCTAGTCTGGAGCTTAAAAAGCAGCTTAAAAATACGGGACAGGGTAATTTTTGGTGGACATGGCCAGAGCCTGCATGTTCTTGAGAGAAACTTTGGAAGAAGACCTAAGCCTTAAGGCACTGCCCTGAGGGGGTCTCCTTCCATGACGCAAATGCTGCTCTGGAGCATGGCGAGCTCTGTCCCAGCAGTGCCCAGTGCCTTCCCCTGCCTGCTGTCACAGGATGGCCACACAGGAGAACTGTGGCCAAGCTGCTGGAGCACTCCGGCCTTACAACACCAGAAGGGCTCAGGAGGAGAGTGTGGCGGTGGAAAGAGCAGCTCTGGACACAGCAGGCGCTGGGGCTCCCTGGCAGTGCTGCTGTTCCGGGACTCTGCACACAAGCACTGCCCCTGCAGTTCCAGACGTGGACTCGAAGAAAGGATTGTGGACAAACAGGTCGCTGCAGGATCCTTTGGAGCGGCTCCTCCTTCACACAGGCTCTGGGTCACACTAGATCGGTAGATACTGAATTAGAAATGGGATGGATAATGACATTTCTTTGTGGACAACATGATTCCAAGGAAGAAAACCTGGAAACACAAAACAAACCGACTACCAACCACAGGTAGTCATACTCGGGCCACGCTCGGAGCTGGGCACCCCAGGGGTAGATGGTGGCTGAAGGCACAGGGGAGGGGAGGGAGTCCATGCTGACCAGCATGCTAGGAGGCAGCAGGCAGTGCTCAACAGCCCACCCCTCGCCTCCTTCTCGGAAAACACCCCACTGGACTCTGCTTAGTCCAACCTGGCCCCGCAGCACTCGACGAAAGGCAGAGCAACAGCAGAGCTGGCCAGGAAGCAGGGGGCTGCGGCTGGACCCCCCAACCCCTCTATTACTTGCTCTCTCTAGTTTCTGCAGTTGCAGAAGCAGTAGCAAGAAGTTACACCAACCCACTGCAGTAGCAGAAGCGGAGGCGACTTCACATGAACCACTTCTTTGCTTAGACCTAACAAGTAAAACCACAGGAGACGTTAATTCCTGCAATGGAACGTCTTGCTCAAAGTTACTAACCGTACACAGTCTCAACGCAGAGCTGCTCCTCTTTAAGGAGACTGATCATGCATCCCTCACCCCCTCCAGCTGGACCTCCAAGCCACACACACAGCAACCAGCTAAGAAAGCAGACAGAAAACAGCAAAGTTTGCAGGAAGTCTGGCATCAAGGAGCCTCCCTCACCTTCAAGTCCAAGGTATTTTCTGGCTCTGGTCATCTTGTGTTCAGCACAATCACAATTAAATACATTCAGTATTGGGTTTAGGGTCTTAGGGGGATGCATTGTGGCAGAAGCAAGAGAAAACAATGCATTTGTTACTGGGGTTTGTTTTAGTTTAGGCATTTACTTACCTGGGGTTTGTCGATAACCCTGAGGATCTTGCAAAGCTAGCACCGATTGCTTTGCTTTTCAGTAAAAACAAAAATGAGAAAGAAGGCCACATACAGCTTTTCTCTCCTTCAGGTATTCCAGAAAGAACTTGCCCTACTACCAGCTCCATCTGGCAAACGAATAAAAACCTCTGTCCCCAGATGATCAGCGATAAGACACTATGCCAGGAAGCGATGTGATGATGCAATTGCTAACAGCTAAGAAGCGCTGCTTCTAGCACTGACTCTTGGTGACCTGCGCTGGACCAGATTCAGACAGGACTGCTAGAGCCAACAGCAGCTGCAAAGTTATAACCGCAGATGTTTCCCAGAGCATAGAAAAGCCTGCTGGAGGGATTCACCCTAAAGGACAGGAACCACGCTTGGCAATACTGTCTCTAGCTTGGGCTGCTTCCTTCTGAGTATTGTAGGGAGAGGAGTCTTTATGCATGAGGAACTTGCCTTTCAATCACTTTGACAGAAGACTTGCTCCATAAACAAAGGAAAACACTTCAGTTGAACTGGTGCAGTTTGAACTTTATTTAAAACAGCTGTAATCTAATCTGCATAGTGCTGGGGCAGCATCCAACCTCTGCAATAGCCAGGGAAACTCCAGAACAGCAACATCTCTCTGCACGCGGCCAAGCGCTGAGTCAGGGTACATTAAAATAAAGCGTGTAATCTGACCCATGCTGGATCAAGTCCAGGAAACTAGTAACCTGACTTCTTCCTAAACTTCTTCTTAACACCCTAAGAGTGAGGGGGGGGGGAAACAACAACAACAACAACAAAGCACAATTAGAAGATAATTCTGCAAAGCAAGAGTTAAAAAAAATAAATCCATGTACAGGCATATACTTTGATATCAACTAGCTAGGTTAGTTTGAGACCAGCTGCAGAAATGCATGTGCTGACTAGAGGTTAAGGGCACAACAGCCTTTAACAGGTCAAGTGGAAGAATTTGTTTAAAAGCATGGTAATATTACAGGCTTGTAGACCATTACAAAACACTTTTCATAGTTGCTTTGCCGTTTATCTTATCACCTACTTCAGCTTTAATTCCTTCAAATTAACGATGGAGTTTTATTTACACAAGTGCTGAAGTTGTATACCTACTGTAACTAGTACACAGACTTGACAGTATTGAAAGACCATGGTTTTAACCCAGGTCACAAAACCAAGGTAACCATTTTATAAACTCAGGGTGTAGCTCTGCTAAAAGCCACTGAAGTAACATAGGTTCTCTCTCTTAATTTTAACCTGTGAGTAAACCTAAGCCTTGTACCCTTAAGTTTTGGGGTTTTTTCGAGGGGAGAAGGAGGAGTAAGACCTCTCAAACCCACTAAGGCACATTTTCTAAGAGATGAATTGCACTTGAAGCAAGCTGGAAACCAGAGGTAATAAGGAAAAAAGGTAAGTATACGGTCATGGTCATGCTTTCTCCACAAGTTTGGAATACCAGCAGTAGGGGGAATGCTGGAGAATGAAGACCGTGCAAGGTAGCTACATGCCCCTTCGGTCTTGTCACTAGGGTTTGAGGTGGATGCTTAAAATGATCAGAGCTCAGAATTGCGGTTTAAGCCAAGCAACTAATTTTAAAAGAAGTCAGGGGTATCTGTTGTCCGCACAGCAAAATGGGACTTCAGCTGTCAGCGCAGTTTGCAAGCTGCACTATTCAGAGGGTGTTAATTCAAAACCTGGAAATACTAGAAGCAGGAAAGCAGTGTTCCTAGTCTCCTCAAATTTACTCTACCATGACATCATCATTTTGTAGAACATACTTTTTCTGGCACTGCCCTGCCCGCCTTACATTTGGTTTACTTGTTTGGGGTTTTTAAGCAGATCCCACGTGCATTAAAAAAAATTAATAATAATTAAAAAAAAATCTTTTTGGAAGACAGTATTTTACAGTACATACGAAAATTCTCTGGAAAAACATACAACTTCATTTACAAAAACACCAAGTTATAAAGAAGTTACAATAGAGAGAGAGCACAACATTTGTTTCACGGGATCAGAATTTCTCCCCACCCCTCAAAAAACCCTCATGCACTTAACTGGGTAAGCAGTGTTACCAGTTTACAGAACCGGAACTTCAGACTACTACAAGTTTTCATGTAACCACGTAGAACAGCTTTCAGGGTTTATCTGAAAACACTCTCTGCATGCCAATTCCTTTCAAAACTCTCCCTTGCAGGTGGGTAGCAGTGCCACAACAGCCTTGGCTATTGCAATGTTTAAGTACATCTTCAGCTGTGTGTTCCGAGTTTAGCTTTCCTACCCAGCGACAACAAAAAAAGCCCTCAAGTCTCATGCTGGAGCAGTCTCAAGACAAAAATCAGATACAACGGCATGGGACACGTCTATCATCTCCATACCTTGGTAGCATCCTCTGCTGCATTGTCTTCAATACCACAATTATTTATGGGCCTCCATGGGAGGCAATACTTGTGTAGCGCGTGGCCGTGTTAGGCAGGGGACAGCTGCTAGCTGAGGAAGCTGAGCACCATTCTGATAGATGCCCAGGAGTGTATGTGCCAACCGGGAAAATAGTTTAGGAGAAGAACAATATATGCACATGCACTAGGAAAGCACAAATGAATACAAGCACGTTCAGACACACTTGACACCACAACGTGGTTGCAGTAACTAGTTAACCTGTTTACCTACATTCTGAATCCAAGTCACAGGGCAGCTTGGTTTTTGTGGCTTTTCCAAAGCTGTTTCAGCTAGTGACAGTCAAGACTTCTAAAAAGACTAATAGGGATAACTCTTACAAGAACATATTTGGGAAATGAAGTCTGAAAGAAGTTAAACTAAAAAGCATATTTTTGTTTACATCAATAAACGCGTAGAGTACTGATGTGAGGTAGTCTAGGCACTAGCAGAGTCCATTCAGCTTTTCAGTTAGCCCACTGAGTAAAACCCCTTCCTAATTACATTGTCTGTAGATCTGCTGCTGACATCTTCTGGACTGCCGCCGCCTTTGAATGCTGAATCCTGGCCAGTTAACTAGAAGAACAGAATACACAGACTCAAAATAATTGCTATACTGAAGTTACCTTCATATTTGAGTACAGCTTCCAGTCAACACATTAACTGTATTAGTGGCCATTCTTAAAACAACATTTAGACAACACTCCCCTTACCGCACAGGAATCTCAAGCCTCGCAAGAAGTCGTACTACCCAAACCTTGAAATCTGTACCTGAAGTATTCAATAGTAGGTAACAGTTCTGCAAGCTGATTCTTTACAAGTGTCAAAATGGAGTTTTTTCTAGTTGTTCTTTGCCTCAAATCAGAGGTCAAGCCACACAAACAGCTGTTTAAGGAGAGTTATGTATAGCAAGAAAACAAATCAAGCATTAATCAAAAGCTCCCACAAAACCCAGATTTAACACGCAACTCCACACGGTCGTTTCAGCAGTGGACAACCTGTTGAGTAGGCTGCTGATTTCTAAAGCAGCAAAACTATCAAGAGGCATTCGAAAATCATCTGCCAGAACAAGATTAGCTCATACGTCTACATTTATAACATTCATGTCCTCTTCCTTTTGAGATTTGGGTTTTTTCTGAATGAAGAACTGCTTCCAGTTCATTGAGCAATGGGTCAGTGCAGTAATATACAAGTACAGTAGTATTTAGAGAGCCTGCCACCAGACCAAAACCAGTCACTAGTGCCAGATCTCGGGGGAAAAAAATTGTTTAATAGCTATACAGTCCGTTCAAGACAATTTCTCACACCTACATCCTAGTAAAACTAGCATTATGCTTAAATTTAGATTCCTGAATCCATTGGGGATGTATATATGCATTTCTTCTCGGTTATGTCATTCATTGTACATCAAGAATTAATTCTACTTCAAACCCTCCCTGGCCTAGCCCCCCTTCCTTACCTTTTCTCCGTCTGCTAGTGTTTTGGGGCGTTCTTCTGATGGAGGTGAATGAGGTCCTTCAGTGGTCACTGAATAAGGTCGTTTAGGTGCACTGTTCTTAGGATCTGTAATTCCAGTCCCACTTAATTCATGCTGTCCTTGGACAAAACGTCCTCCTGGTTGAGAAACTGTGTTACGTCCTGGAATGGTGCTACCAACTGGAGGTCCCAATGTTCTTATTGCAACTGTAGCCTCCACTTCTGTAAGAGACACCGCGCTTCTAGAGTTCAGCCGTGAAATTAAAGACTGCATTCCACCCACCACGTCAATACATACTTGAATCAGTAACAGGAATGGAGAGTCCCTTAGACACTGATGGCTCAGCTACACGAGGTAGCTTCTCTCTCTTGTTAGCACCGTTAGATTTCTGGTACGCAGCATTTCTGTAAGAGTCAGATGCTAGAGTTATAAAAAGCTCGTTTGTAAAATACTATACATTTCCTTTCCAGAAAGCCCATGCAAGACAAATGTCTGTCTTCTTAGCTCATTGTCACAGCTCTACCAAACAACAAACTCCCAGGCAATCTAGCACGAGATCTTCATTTTGACCGCTGAACTTCAGACCGCAAATTTAAACTTCAGCGTTGTCTTTAGTCAGTCTCTATGTACTTGCACTGTCTTCCAGCTTAGTACCTCCAGCACTCTGTACTGCTTTCCATGAATGGATCTGCTCTACCCATACGGGCATCCCATTTTATTTTAGTTTTAATGCCACTCCTCCAGTACCAAATGGTCTGAACACAGCAGGCATTACACATTTGGTACTCTTGGGCTATTACTCTCAAGATTACATATTCCTCCTGGGCTGAAGTAGCTTATGAACAAGCAGACCTCCCAGGAAGTGACACACACTTTTACTGCCCGAGTTCTCATACTGCTGCACCAAGGCAGCAGCAGCTCTAGTGTTGCTGTGATCAAGATCAGCACTTCGTTAGAACATCATACTGCTTGGCATTAACCATACTTTTTGTTAGAAAGAACAAAATTACCTACATGGAAAACACTCCGGCTTCAAGTTACACACTAACCCAAGGAGATCTACATTCAAGACCAAATAATTCCTCCGGTATCCACTTCTCCTTTCTTCCGACATGTCTTCATGGATATTAAATTCATTTTTTCAAGGATTTCTTTAACCTGCCTCCCCCCACGTGCCCAAAGGAGATGACAGCTTTCTTCCTGAAGCCATTAGAGCCCTCCACGTGCTTATGAACAACACAGATTCAAACAAGAAATCCCAGACCTCATTCCCATCGCGAGTCAGTTAAAAAGCAGCTTCTTCACAGCTTTAAGGTTATGGTGCTAACCTTTCTCTCTCGGCTGGAGAGGTGTCCACTTTAGCAATCTTATGTGATGAAGAGGAATTTTCCGGTGTTCTGGAGCCCGTGTCTCCGGAACTGTCCAAACAGCTTCCATCTGAAGAAGTCCTTTTGCGCTGAAGCCCACCAGCATTTTGACTAGTACCTGGCATGCTTTGCTGAAACAACAACATCAAAATAATGAAGTCTTCAAGTAATTATTAAAGGAAAAAAAAAATATTGCCAGAAGAGCCCAATTTTTAATATACCTTCTTTCTTTTCGGTAAGGTTTCTGCAGGCAAAAAATGGTGGAGGTGCTTTCTCTTCACATGAGCTGCCTCAATCTTCATACCTTCCTTTAGCACATTGAGGTGTTTAGCCTGGCTGTAAACTAACAGGAAATTTAGTGTTGTAGCTCAGTGGGAATGTTTGCATTGGGTATTTGTCAAAGTTGTTGACATGATTTACATTTGCCACAACATTCAAACACAGTGCCACTGGATGTAACGTACAAGACAAGCATCGGTTCGGGTAACAGTGCAAGTCTGAGGAAGTCACCCCACCTGGCCTGAAACTCAGACAAGCGTTTTGATGCCTTTTTTCTGTGCTTGTCTCATATCCCAAAGCATGAGCTAAAAAGAAGGTCCGCTTTTACTGCATTTACTCATGTTGTCTGAGCAACACAACACACAGCTCATGCTGGTACCATGGAGAAATGTTTGTTTGCACTGATGAAGAGTTTAAAGGAGTCCACTGCTTAGAACTTTTTGTCCAAACACACTCGTCACTCCCGAAGAGTAACCCGATTTCCTTAGTTTGTCGTTACGATAGCAAGGCATAAGCCTCACAGCACACGTGCACTTCTGAAAGGCACAAGAGCAGTCAGCTTGGGAAGAAGTAAACCGACTTTGGAAAAGACCTGTACTTTCAAATGACTGCTCCCCCCCAAGCCCCTTTATTCTAGCATTATCTAACAACGCTTGCGATATGACTTTATTTCTGCATCTATCAAAAGGAATAAAGGAAGATGAACACGGAGCTTGACGTGCAAGACTGCATGTCATTACAATGTGACCACTCACTGCCTTTCAAAGTTCTGGGATGGTATCGTACAGAAACTGTTATTTCGGAAACAATACTGTCAGCAGGCATTCACAACTTCTTTTAGAGCCTGATACAGTTAATTCCCACTTCCAAAGTTCAGTAACTGACAACTGCTTTTGACAAGTGTAGCTACACCCAGTAAACGGGCATCTCTCTCCTGGCTTCACATCTGACTGTCCACTTCAGGAATCGCAGTTCCTTTCTGATCGTTCACTATGATCTGCAGAACTGTTATTTCACATATGGGATATGGTACATAGGGCTGTAGTACACACTTCTGTTTCAAGGTGGACTTACATTGCCAAAGTGTCAAAATAGTATGTTTCTAAGGCTAATCTTCTACGTGTCACGCTCTACAGAAATAGCTAATAGCTAATACCAGAAGGAAGCACAATTCACTTTGTGAAGCAACTTGCACTAGAATTAAAAATTGAAACCCTACGAGACTAGAGCAAAATAGAGGCTTACCTGTATCCTTGAATGACTGTATAACGCACGCTAAATCAACGTTAATACTTTCTGCATTCTCCGCTTTCCTAAACACGATTCCAAGAAACCACATTGACACATATCCACTCCTAAAAAGACAGAGTCACAAATCTATCATTTATGCACAGATGCCAGTTATTTGGGTGCTAGCATCTACTCTCAAGAAGGGATTAAGCAAAACAGTTTAGTTGTACGCAGCAGCTAAAGATTGGAGTCAGCCCATACTCAAGTTCTCCGAGAACTCCTCCCTCAAGTTCTCCCTTCTTTAAAAAGATCCTACATGCTCAGAACCTTGCCCGCCAGACCTCGTACCTACAAAACAGTAGCTACGTAACTGAACATCTCTCACAGGTAAGCTGAGGTGAAGGAATATAAACGAGGTACAATACATGGGCCAAACTCTAGTTCAGAAAAGTAATGAAACTCACTGTTTACAAAGTTCTCGGCTGCCAGGGAAAGACTGTGGCTTTACATGTGCAATAGATATAAATTCATTCCTCTCCAAGTTTCCAACCAGCACACGAATTTTAGATTCCACAAGGCCAATCCTGATAAGAACAAGAGACATTTACTCGTTTTTGACTGTATCCAGCACAGTAGTTATCTGCCTTCTTATAATACAATGCTAATACCAAAAATGCTAACCAGTCAGTAAGTAAGTAGTAAGTTTCATTCAGCTCAGCAGATACTAGATATTTATATCACACACACTGGAGTTGGAGATGTTTTCAGGGACATTGGAGCTTCAAAGTTTCCAAAGACAGAGGCAGTAAGTAAGTTTAACTTGTACTCTTAACAGGTCAGACACAACACTTCAACATATAACCTATGATGAAAATGTCAACAAGAAGCAGATTCCCAGCACCTCTGGCTGCATTTTGAAGTGCAGCAAAGCTCCTTTTTACCCCAAAGATCAAGGAGAACAACCGTTTAGAAAAGGCTCAAGCACAACTCTTCCATTACACCTGAGTAAAGATGCTATTCTTCTTGCAGACTGATCTGTGAAAAGAGTTTACCCTCTTCCAGCCAAACTGAAAAATATCGTTCCTTTAATAAACAAACGATCCAGTCAACACAGTCTCATCAGAGACTTACCCAAGAAATGTATCATGACCACCAAGGCTATTCTTTTAAATGAAGTACTGGCATTTTACCCTTCTACCTAAAACACTGCTACCCTTGAAAGCAGTCAGAACTCTGTACGTTCTTCACAAGTATCTTATGTTGATGAACAACAGAGATGTGCCATCTATTCCCAAATCCATTCAAGAGTTGGTGAACTAAACTTGTTCTTATAGCAAACGGAAGCAAGTTTGTCTTCTGCTTTTCATTTTCCCAGATGCAAAACTAAGCCCCGTTTGCTGCCATTTCTGTCACTGCAAAAACGTCAGCTTTTACTGCAGCCAGAACTTTCCTCATCTTTATTGTGAGATACAATAAGCCTTCTCCACTTAAAACATCTCACATTAAAAACTATTTGGCTCTAAGCCCTCTGCCCAGAACTCCTTGTTGTATACCTAACTGCGACTGACATCAAGCTGTAGCTGACACGATTTTTAAGTGAACACATTAACAAGTTCAGGTAAGAGGTACTACCTACTAGAGCTGTTTTTAAACAGGAAATAAGGTGTCTTTCAGAGGTAGCTCAAGAATTCAATCATTTGCCTTAGACCGCAAGCCGAACCCTGAAGTATAACCAAGGTGCCCTCAGAACAGGGGTCTGGTACACACAGCTATTTTCCTTGCTTACTTGAGCAAGGCAGGCAAAGCACTCGTTTCTTCAGAAAAAGAACACCACACACATTACAGTACCTTAATTCCTCACCGTTTCCCCTTATTTCAAGACTCACAGTTAGTCACCCCATTCACACAGGTTCAACAAGTTATTACTGGCATGTCTCCCTTGAGACAGTGACAAATACCACGTCAGCAGCAGTCATTTTCTCTAACCACAGTTGAAGTGGTTCTCACATTACCTTTCACAAAGTAGATCAGCACTCCTGCAATTTACCTATCCACTACCAAGCAGGCCGAGATGATCATTTCCAGCACTAAACACAAGATGCCTGAGCACACTACTAGATTAAAACGTAGTAAACACTATTTATCACCATTCAGGTACTCTGTGCAGACGGTCAGGTTTCACCCCGATTAAACAGCCTTGTTTCACTTCACTGGAGAAAAGTAGGCTCTGGAACAGGCGGACTACATTACCAGAGCAACTTAGCATTGAGTGCAATCTAGTCCTAAATCAAATATTGCATCCAGTAAAAAAGCTATGAAACCAAGCCTTCTAAGGCTCTACAACAGTCGTCTTCAAAGTGTCGGAGGGGGATGTACCCCAGGGGGTGCACAAGACAATCCACTGGGTCCGGGAAGAAAAGATTAGAACTTCAGTAATGTGTACGTAACTTGTAAAGAAGTAGACATAGACCGCAACTATGTGTTCAAAAATTACTTTTTTTTTTTTTGTTTTGCTCACAGGAGTGCACAAAAGTTTGGAGACCACTGCTCTATAAGTCAGTAAAAGATCAAGCTCTCCAGTGTCCACTACACATCTGATGACATCAAGTAATCCCCATTTACTTCAGTCTCTGCAACAAGGAACATCTTCCTAACTGAAGTAGCCTTGGGTAAGTAGTCTCCTTAGACTCCTAAGGAGTCTGCTTCTCCAGATGGCACAGAGCATACGCACGCTAACCCTCTTTGTTCCTTCTCATCATGACTTAGGTCTTTAGCTTAACTTCTTAAACAGCAAGATAACTTACTTACGCTAACTTCCCTTCACAAGAAAGCTTTTAGTTTTGCTGAGGAACTGTCTACTTACCTCCCTACTGTATTCCATGCCGAGCTGCACAGTCAAATACTTTAGTTTTGTGAACTGTATTAACCAAATGAAGCGCAACACTGAACTGAGCGTCAATGATGTATTGAACCCACACTCAAAGCAAGACTTACCACTCTAAGTGATGCTCTTTAGTAGAGGCACTAGCAGTCAGCACAATATAATGTCTAGAAGAAAAGAAAAAGTAACATTCTAGCTCAGGACTTGATATTCCTTCAAATGAAACCAAAACTGCCTTAAATGTATAGAAAATGACTTCCAGACAAGACACATTATATCCTGCAGGCAGCACAGTATTAACTGAAGAAAAACTGATTACATCCTTCAGAATCGTGTTCTGCTGCATTCTAAGTATCAGAGCTGGTATTTTTGTTAATAAAAACAGTGTCAGTGGCAAAACACAAACAGTTTTTCTATCTTCCCTATACTTATCCTTACCAAAATTCCTATGACTACCTCCAGCTTCTGAAAAACAAACATATCAATGCCATCTTGTATTTCGACTGCAAGCTAAAAGTCACTATGCTAACCAGTACGGCAATCATTTCAAGTTCAGGTAACAGTTTTCATACATACTTGTATTTCTGAAAAAAGTCCAGTGGTTCAAAGAGCTTTGACCAGTCTGATTTTCCTTGGAGAATCTCATTCGTAACTGCAAGACCTACAATTAAGGTTGAAGACCTTACTACCATTTTGTTTTTAAGACTAGCAGAGCGTGATAGAAACTTTACAAGAGAAAGGTTTTTGAACAGTAATTGACAGATCAAAAAGCAGGAATTCCCTTGACACAATACACGCCTACTACAACAGTTCATTGTAAAACTGCTCCCTTGTTGCCTGCAACAGGTAGACTTCCCAGAGAACTCTTCTGCCTAAAAGGGCACAACACCGCACGGAATATAACCAAGTCAGGTAATGTGGTTTCATATTGCAAGAATGACACCTTTTAAGCAGTTAATAAGCATGGAAAGAACTTTACCATGTCTGAACTCCTCCACCATTACCGCTCGCGTTGATGTAGATACGTTGTATGTAGAGTTCTGCTGCGGATAGGCTGGGGTGATGATAGGCATTACGTGGTATCGGTCTGATGGGTTCACCTGTGATGTTAAAACAATTGTGCTCAGCACCAGCAGCTTAGCTTAGAAGAAAGGTTCAAGGCTTCCAAATTCCATGTCTACATACCCTGGGGTCCCATACTGCTAAGTTAAGATTGCTCTCTTCCTGTTGTTTCAGCAATACAGGTCTTGGCCACTCCCTAAACAAGAAAAGCCAGGCACTGACTCTGCCATGTAATTCAGGGTAGGACTGAATGGTGTTGGTCTAAATCTTATATAAAGAACCACCTCAGAAAGTGTCACTGCTTTACGCAAATCAAAATAGTCATCAATAGCTCTTACCATTCTGAAAAAACCAAGAAGAACTTGTTCACCAGAGTAGAAGCCAAAGCGTTTGGATAGAGTTGACACGTTCTCGCTACTAGCACAGCACAGGAAACCCCACCAAGAAATCCCAGCACGTTGGAGTAAATGCCACGTCCTACAATGCAGACATTGTCGTTGCCCTGTAGTCTTCCCATGCCCAAGTATAGTCCTTCAAATTTACAGCACCACCTTCACAATCTATAGAATACCTAGCACCCTTCAGCCTCCAAGTCAGTTATTTTTGCAGTGCAACGAGGCCAAAACTGTTGGTCCTTACAGCGATGCGAAAAAGAATCATTACCACACCACTTCCCAAAATACCGCTACTCTGAAATTTGCCTGCACTGCTACAGCTACTGCTTCGCTCCAACTTCCCTTGAGAAGAAGGTTCTGCCATTCTTCTAGCACTTGCTCTAGTCACATGCGCAAACGCTATTTTCTTATTCCTTATCTATCAAGCTTTTATACTTCACTGGGCATTTTTTATCCTTTCTAGTCAGGTTCCTGGTAAGCAATGCAGCACCTTGTCTTGTAGGCACTCCCCTCATCTCCCCGCTCCAGCCCCATTAAAAAAAAACACAGAATCTACCCCACAGACAGTCCTTGAATCTAAACTAAAACACAGGTTTTGAACTAAAACCTGATACTTAAACAGCTATCCAAAGATGAAGGACTTCTAATGCCATTGTTTTTTCAGCACGAGGTGCCTCTGGAAAGTTTAAAGATCACAAACAATCACATTACTCACGTTTTGCCCACAGTTTAATTGCACGGAGCGTGAGCCGGAAGTTCTCTTTATTTGGCACTAGGTGCAGGATTTCGTCAGTAACTCTGCAGCCTGTAAGAAAAAACAGTTGAAGTACAGCACTTCCTGGTAACAGGTACGAGTCAGTTCTGTGCTGTACTGGATCAATAGCTTACAGTTTCTCCTGCAAGTCTATGAAAACAAGTTTGCATTACTTGCTTTGTATTACCTTAAAAATCAGAGGTTACACATAACCTTACAGGCACATAACATAACAAATTAGAGGTTACACATTCCGTATCACCTCAGGTAACTGGTACCCTCAACAGCTTTTTCATACTTTAGACTACAGCCAACAATTGTCAATAAGGCCCTTCGACAGGATTCCGAAAGCTAGGTTTCTTTCGACAGCCAGGAACAATTAAACCAGTCAGCGTTAAACAGTGAGCAACTTCGGCTTCAGGTATTTTAAATATCCTTTTTTTTTTAATGAACTACCACACAATCTTCTCTATCAAGTGCTCTACCTATTCACCTGAAGCAGTTTCTGTGGCAAACTGGAACACCACACACCCCCCAATCGAAGAAACATGAAACACAGGTCTATCTAAACACACAACTTGAAACAGCTGAATTTAAGCCCACTCGCCACCTCCTCAGATCTCAAGTATACAGGGGATCAGTTTCTGCATCCTGTACAGAAACTTGGGGTGTGTAACGTGCATTCCATACCAACTTTAGTAACATTTTCTTGTTAAAGATGTGCAAATATGCTTACCATTTAAGCTCCGTATACATCTTATATCCAGGCTTCTGAGACACGAGTTGTCTCTGAGATCAAGATTATCAGCAACAATTGGCACAGACAGTCTTGCAAACACGAGATCAATCTTAAGAGGGAAAAAGTGCCAACCGTTAGAATGCCCCGCAGTTTGCAAACAGCACACTGGTGGGGGACAGTTACTCAAGTCTAAAAAGAGTGGTTAACATCTGTATTTAGAATTATGTGACTATAGATACATCTCCCAAGAGATTCATTTGCCAGAAGACTCAATACAATTTCTAGAAGTTCCCAATTTTATTTACAAAGCCTTCACTGCATCACCCCTTTCTTTTTAAGCTAGGGAAAGGAAGAAGGCATTTTAAGTTGGAAAAGATTACTCTAGACTTAGAGTTTCAATTAAAAGGGAACTTAAAATTATTCACAGAATTAAGACTTAAGTTCAGTCACCTCAACTATACTTCAGCAAAGGAGAGAGCATTTCCTTTATGCAGTAAGCCCTTTTGATCCTGAAGTATCTGCTTTTTAGTACAGTCTGAGGCAAGAAGATTATCCTGTGAAAGTCTGTACCAGATGAAGGCCACAAAAAGGTCACTGAATAAATCTCTTTGTGATAGTGATACCAAGCAGTAACTTGCTTAGGGACTACAGCAGGCAGGTCTTGATTCATTGTATAGGATGTATTCAAGATAGCTGGATTCCTGCAGCTGACAGACCCAGGCGGGAGTCAAATGAGTACTTTCACTTTCCATTTTCCAGATTGTTTGTCCCATGACCACTTCATTTTGGATGTGCAGCAAAACATTTAGTCTGCTCACACGATTCGTACAGTGAACTACACTGTACACATCCCTCTGTAGATACCTAGCTTGGCAGAGCTAAGAAGACTGAGCAAGGACACCGCCTCTGCTCCCACTCTGCATGATCCTAGGGATAAATGCTATTCAAGCAGGCTACCCTGGTCTACAGCACAGGCCTAGAAAAAGATGTCCCTGATGCTCCCATGCCTGCTAGGCTCCCTAGGGGCTTATTTTCCTATAAGCTCCCATTCTACTGCAATGTCTTCTCCTGGGATACTTTGCGGTCCAAAATAGCACAGTCACAGCTCCCTGGAAAAGTTATCCTATTCCAAAGCAAGAAAAAATTTACTCACTTAAAAAAAAACCAAAAAATGCTTACCTCAACGCCATCAAACTCAAACTTGACAACTGGTACATATGCGTCTTCAACTGCCTGGAAAGGAGAGGCTAACTGTGTAAGAAAACATGGTTTGCTACTTTAATGTTTCTCCTGAACTACGATCAAATGCAGAATTTACACTGCTAACTACTCAGTATAAAGACTGAGTTGCTTCCAAACCAGAAGAATTGTTCATAAGCTGCAAGCGGTATAGCACTAAGACGGTATAATACTAGCTTTAACAAGTTATTTAGCCAAGAGATCCGGAGGCTGATCACGTATTGTAATGAACAAACAGTGCACAATGAGCCATCAGTATCAGAGGTTGTAAGGTACTTACCTTGGTGGTGAGGAAGAAAAGCAAGAGATTTCTGTAGCTATCTTACTCCTGGTTAACATCCAGAGAAATCGAGAACATTCTGTCCGCATTTGCAGCGCGCACTAGCCTCCTGTATTTTTATTTTCTACCATGCCTGAGATGCTATCAGCTACCTTATGGGACAGTTTTCAATTTTGTAGCCCACTCGTCAGAACTGTGCCACAGCCCACTGACCCTGTCTTCGGTCACCTAAACAAAGGCTCATTAGCTATGCACGTGAAGTCTTTCAAAATGTCTGCACAAGGAAGACCAGCCTGAGAGAAACACTTCTCAGGAGTTCGGTTCTATATGCAAAGTACACAGCATATGCACCGGAGGGTCATTTTACAAGGCAGTTTTGTACATTCACAGCACAGCTCCTATTGACTTTATGCAAAGCTGACTGTGCGTCTCTTCTACAAAGTCTCGGGCTGAGTAGCCAGAGAAGAACAGGACCAGAGAAGAATGAATTAGAGGTCCTAAAGTACACCCAAGGAACACCATGGCAAAGGTACTGACAGAAACCTTTCCACATCACATTCAACTTCCTTAGCTCTCAGGCTGCCCCTTCCTCTACCTGCATGCAGTTACTTTCTTGCCAAGCCCCTTACTACAGCTAGGATGAAAGCAAGGCTCCTAGGCACAACCTTGCTTTTTGATACTATAGCCCACTCATTCTCAAACCATGGGTAGGGGAGAAGTGAACCACAGAGATTCGGATCGGACATACAGTCACTGGGGAAGGGAACCAAAAGCTTGACTTCCACACTTTCATGCTGCGTAGACAGTATTTTAGAAGGGGCTCAGAAACAAGGCCCTTTTTCATTTTGGTTTGTAAGACAATCACTACCAATAGGAGTCTTTAACAGGAATATTCTTATTGTCGGAGTTGCACAATCTATCAAGGAGAGAGCTTGCTTACTCTTAGGTTTTTTATTTCCTCCTGACGTTTCAGTTTTTCAAAGAACGACTGAAAGAAATCCGATCTTTCTACATGTCTAGGAGCAACACAAGCCACGTCTATGTCAGCACCTGCAAAGAGATGCCATTTGTTCTGTTACTGTTGGAAGACACTTTCAAACATTACAACTATGACCAGACACCAAAAGTTTACCTTTAGTGTGTACTCCAAGCCTGTAAGAACCAAACGTAAATATTTTGCCGCCAACATTTGCTACTACTGAAGGGGGAAGATTCTGTGGGTAGAAGAGAAAGAGTTTTCTGGAGAACAGAAGATACACGTTGACCTACGTGCAAGTTTAACTAGCATAGAAGTTACTTAGAAAGACTACAGCAGCCTCCATAAACAATGTCTTCTCCCTCCCATACTGAGCTGTTAGTCTAATAGACTGATTCTGTTTTTCTGAAGGGAGTGCTGGCAACTCACAAACAACAACAACAACAAAAAAGGTGAGTACTGTAGCAGTCGCTTCATCAGTTTAAACAAAGACCTATTATCAGTCTTCCCTGCAGCAGACCCACATAAATGAACACCATCTAAGAGCCATACCAAAGGCAAGTCTAGAGTAATAATTTCAAACTAGATTGAGTGCTGTAGGCTGTCTGGGGCAAGTTTACTGCCCTGTTACCATCTGTCTCCCCCCACAATGTCTTGTTTCAGCTTTGTTAACCGCTACAAGTCAACTGACAGAGCCACTTCACAAACTTATTCAGTGCCCCAAGGACTTGAAGGTCTTCGTCTAAAGGATCTTTTATACATTATTTCAATGGCTCTTACTACAGATCTCCTTGATACTTAAGAAGGAAGTTAAATGTTGAACTTTAGCATAAATCCTAGTAGTATCGCCTTTGAAAGAAACAAAAAGGCTTCAGCTGTTTTGATAAGAACCTATCAAAAAACCTTACCTGGCTCTCACCAAGTTCTGAAATCCATTCTTTGACCAAGTTATTCAGTCTGCCAAGAACAACCAGCCTGTAAAGAAAACTCATGTTAAGTTTGCCCTAAAAAAACCCCAGGACATTAACAAATTTTACAGTCTTGTTATACCTGTGATTCAGTTCTTCCTCCTCTTCAAATACCCCCAATGCTTTCATCGCTTCAAGCAGCTTCTGAGTATGAATGGAATCTCTATCCATAGGAGGAGCCAAGCTAATTGCAGAAGTCATTCCATAGTGCCTTGGAGGCTGGTTCTGCAGCCTAGGAGTACTGGGGGAGAAAATAAAATACAGAAGACTCCACAAAAGAGAAAAACAAAACCCAACAAAACAACAACCACCACCTTACTGCAAAACACCCTTCCACTTACAGGTTTCCAAATCAGCTTCTGCCCTTTTGCCCAGCATTAATATAAATGAGGGAAGAAAGATCCTGCTTATGGTTTTTAGATAACTTGACCTAACTTAGAAGCAACTTCTTTAAAAAACACTTGTGGATATAAGAAAAGATCCAAGTTGCTGCTATCTGAAGACAGCTTATTTGCATTGCGCTAGACAGTTGGAACTGATCGCCAGGAAATGAAAAGGTTTGAAATCCACTAAGGGCGACACTATGTACAGCACAAGTTTTTTTGGACCCATTTCAGTTTCACAGCACTTTTGACTTAAGGTTATTCCCATCAGCTTCCCGATCACATTAAACAAGACAATTTAACACTGGCTTCTTTTAGTTCAATGTATTGGCTGTGCTTCTACTGATTCTGAAAGGACATTAGAGTTGATTGCAGAGCAGGGACAAAGTGGTCTGTTAAACAGAGTTGTTGCAGTAAATGCAGCATTACCTTGGTTTTGTCTATGGAAGAGGATGAAGGAAAACATCAACCAATCTGCAGCTAATGTTGCTAGCAGAGCCTTGTGCTCTTAACACAGCGTTCCACTTTTATAGCTCAGAGGTTTAGCTCTACATACATCTGGTTTAATCTAAATCCAAGAGATGTACATCAGCACGCAGAGCAGCACAAGTTAAGCTCTGCTTGTAGAAGGTGCTCAAATCTGCTTTCACTAGCTCACTGCCCAGTCAGGCAGAGCATTACCAGCTGAAACCAGGAGAGAGAAAGGAGGGGCACCGGAGGTAAGAACTGTACTTAATGGATCAAGGGTCTCTACAGAAACACTAGTAGCAAAAGGGGGACACCCATTAAAAAGGTCTCTACAACTCATCATGCTTGTCAAAGAGTCCATATCCAGACCCTAAGGCTACAGGGATTAATGATGGCATTATTCAAACCGGCTATTTTCCTACTTCACAAATGGACGGCTTCAAATCTGAGCTGGGTTAGTCAAGAGACGCTTAGAACTATTTAAGGTATCTGACCCACTTTGGCTGGAATGGGATGAGGAAATGCTCGAAGGACAGCCTCAACACTTGATTTTAAAAAGATAGCTTATTACAACTCCTGATTTCTAATTGTTGCCTTTACTCTGCCACTGAGGGAAGATGGATTTCTCTCTCGCAGAGTAGCTTTGTCCAACTACAGACGTAGCTTTTAGTCACCTAGTGGGCTCCCCCACCCCCCTTCTCTATGAGCTCATTTTTCAAACTTTTTTTTTCTAGGCGTTTTCCAAAAAGCTGGCGGGGGTGGGGGGGTGGTATTAGGACTGTAGTCCTATGAACTACTCTCCCCAGTCAGAATGGCTGTTTACTTTCAAGTGTAACTAGGCCCTGACCTAATTTGCCTTGTCTTCTTTACGGGTATGTCAACTTCCACTTCATAAGTCAAAATATTCCTAATGAGTATTTTCCTTCTTATGATACCATTTTCATAACAAATACAGAAGGAAAGCCAATGAAGCGGGAGTGTGGTGGCAAGCACTTCTTGTTCTCAACTGAAGCCTTTTTCTCCCTGCTCTCTGTTCATTTGAGACTACACTCATTTCTTGACCCTCCTACTTGCCTTCCACATCCTCACCCCCAACACTTCCCTCAGTCTGCTCTCCTCAGACTCAGCTTTGCGACTGTGGATGGAGGCTGCCCAGGCTTAAAAGAGACTCCCATCTCGCATGTGCCCACACTTCTTCACACTTCTGATCTGCAAAGTACTGCACAGATAGTAACTCATCTTCTCCCAAACTTCTTTCATCTTCTTCCACGTACGCTTCCTACGTCGTTGCCTCACCATGATGTATTTGGCCTGCTCTTGTCCCCGACTTGTTATTCTCCTGCTTACTCGATTGGAGATTTTAGACAATCTGTGGGATGGATCCTGGGGTTTGTTTTGATTTATCTTAAGATTTTATAAACACAGGGCACCCTTACAATCTACCTATCTAGAACACATATATACTAAAAGGAAGGACTGACCTGACCCTGCAGTCACAGATAAAACAGACTCCTCTCTCGCCAACTGAGAGAAAGCAGCTTGGCTATTTGGGCTGACTACATTGAAGACATTCAAAATGGTCATAACAGAGCAGTGTTGACTTTTCCAAGAATTTGCTCAATCAGCATCAACTAAGTTGTTAGAAAAAAAGAATGTGGAGGCTGACTCCTACTGGGAAATCAATTTCTACAGTCCTGTTCAGCCAGGAACCAAAAGGGTGCCTTTCCACTTGATCCTTTAACTGTATTTAATTTTGATAGGTAATTCTGGTTTCCTCAAAAAGACTTCCTTTGTCAGAGTCCTCTTCTCAATCAGGTACTGGAGGTTTATTTTAAATAATTTCACTGCAAGCACAGATCCCCTTTGTTAAAGCCAGTTCAAATTAGGCCATTGAAAAATTAACGACCACTTGTATTCTCCACAACTATCTGTGCATACGTACTTCACTATGAATCAGCCGTTGCAGAAGTCAAGTGCTACGGCCTCGTTTAACAGCTTACAAGTAGTAATACATTGAATTTCTATATAATACTTACAGTTCCCAGCCTGGTCTGCCACCTGCTGAGCCAATTGTATTGCCTCTCCCCGGATGACCTTTTGGAGTGGAGAGAGGAAAAAGCAAAAAATCCCATGCAGTTTATCTGAAGATAATGTTTTGAAAGGAATTCTAAAGTTACAGTTCCTTACCAGTGATGGGTATTGACTGTCCTTGGGGGCCCAGACGACTTGCTAATGCTGCTTGTCTTCGCACAGGAAGCTGACAGCCCTTGTGAATAAACGCAGACAGTTGGAAAAGAAGCTCTACTACAATATAAGAATCACTGCATATGTTGAAATAAAGCTTACCTTCTCTTCCAACAAACTGCTGACTGACAGAGAGGAAGATGTAGATGGTTCAGCGGCACTCACCAGAACAGCGGGAGGTCTAACAGTCTTGGGTGCTGGTGGAGGCGGTGGCGGCTGCTGCTGCTGCTGCTGTTGCTGCTGAATCTGCTGATGGAGCCTTTTTGTGTATCCAGTTCCATTTTTGAAGTTGTTCACAGCCTAGAGGCAGAAAAGCATTTACAAGAAGCTACGATGGAACTTCAGCAGATATACGAACAGAAGCCTTCACAGAGGAAAATTACTCATGTATTCCTGTAAATGCCATCAATCCTCAAAGAAACCAACATACAGATGTATGAACACGTCACATTGAACACTGATACTAATGACTGGTAGCTCAGAGGACCTGTATTTCAAGTACTTCAGCGTTAACGCCAAATGTGAAAGCAAGGCAATCGTGTTCAGTAAGAGCAGGACCCGAATTTGCCAGATCATCTCTAAAGAGTCGTAAGCTTCTGTGACAGCAGCAAACAGTGCATTTGAAAAGTCAATTTAGCCTTATTCAATTACGCCTTGCTTAAGGAGATGTAAATTAATATTTTCTTCCCTTTCCGCTTTTTACAAAGAGCCTTTTCTTACAAGCACTTTATGTAAAAGTCGTCATGTTACCTGGCGTATGCACTTGTTGGGAATTAAAGCATCAGGTGAAACATCTGTCTCCTGACACGTTGGGCATACATGTTCCTCAGATTCCAGTAATGCTGTTCTAATACCTGCATAGAATTAGAATAATCAAAACAGTATTTAGCCAAACTAAGGAAGTTTTGGGGCTTCTCACCAATCATAAAGACATGTCTATGATTAATAGGTAAATATAGTCTTGTACTGAGAGCATGAAGCTATAAATGTTCAATAGTGTAAAAAATTTCTAGTATGCAGCAAATAACTATACAGTTTTGTATTTCACCATTGGAACATCTGCAGATGTAGCATAGGCTGTGTCTTGATGTTGCAGCTAGTCTTTTTCCCCACTATCTAGTACAGCGAGAAGTCCCCAACCTCAAGGTTAATGAACAAAACATGTTTCAAAAAAACCTCATTAATAGGTTCAAAAAACCATTAGGAGGTTCGAGTTCTGAAGGTTTTAACCAGCTCTCCCGTGGAGAAGAATGTGGATTAAATGCCTAACTATCTGTTTGTTGCAGACCACTGTAAGTCACCAGAGTCGGCTATATAATTTTGTATGAGACAAAGGGCTGTGGACCAACTAAAAGCATTCAGTGTCTAATACTGTAATCCCCTGCACAATTAGCCACTCTCCTCATACTCGTCCTTCCGCTTGTAAAGAAGACTTAACTAGATACCTAAAAAGGGGAAAAGGCTTCCTGGCTTTTTTCGCCCTTGATACCAGAAGAGCCCTTTCCCGTCCAGGGTATACTTCAGCATAAAATAGAACTGGTAGCAAAGTAATTTTGTTCCCTCCTCTTTCTGCTTTCAGAAAATCAGATGTGATGTTTAGAATTAACAAACACGGGCGTAACACTTACATTTGTCACAATAACTGTTGCCACAGCAGGGAATAACAGCTGCATCAGTCATTATGTCCTGACAGATGAGACATGACAACTCATCTGGAACGGGAGCATCTGAGGTGGAGGAAGAGGAGGAGGAGGAGGAGGAGGAAGAAGAAGACGGCTCCTCTGGTAAAAAGGGAGGCTTCTCCATCCTTCCTCTAGCATAAGCTTCCCTGGAGGAGGGGTGGGGAAGGAAAAAGAAACGAGTTAAAGATGGGTAGAGGAAAACTTTTCCAAGCTTTGCATTTTCTCAAAGCAAGAGAAGAGATGGAATTCTTCTCGCTCCACATGAGCCTCCTAAAAGGTAGGCGCTTAGTTTAAACTACTTTTCTATAGCCACAACACTAGAAGAGGGAGGGAGGAACAATCTTCCTTCTGCAGAACTCTCCCATTCATTGGAGCAACTAAGAAAGAAGCTCAGACTAGAAAATTAATCTTTTCACAGCTAGAAAGCAGGTGAAATGAATCCCACCTCTCCTTTGCCAGAGGATACATGTAAATTGCAGGCTCAGCATAACGTTAGTCTCCGAGCAATTACATTTTATAAAAGCAAGAAGTCGATGTTACAGCTTCTACAAAAGGAGATCCAGGACGGAAAACCAGAAGTGCTACCACGGTCATTTTAAAAGAGCCACTCCTGTCAGCCCACGGCAGTATTTTCTCACTGTATAGCAACAGGAAAACTTCAGCCTGTTTCACACATGGGATTTCAGAAAAGTCAGAGGGGGAGGAAATCTCAGTCCAACAGCCATCTGTTAGACTTGGCAAGAAGCCTTTGAAACATAAAACAGAAGCAAAATGAGCTTTCAGTGACTACGGTTAAATGGCATCAATACTCAGCCAGGGACTTAGTGCAATTAAAACACGCAAATATTCAATAGATGGGGCAGAGAGAAATGTCTTGGTTTTGTACAAAATAATAAAAACTGTGAACTGCCATTAAGAAGAGTGGAAAACAGAAACATTTCCACTAATACTGAAAGATATAAAAACATGCACGAGTGTTCACCCAGAAAGACCTATGGATATATTGAATGTCTACGACCTAGGAAAAAGAAAATTTCACACTTCTAATTCCAGCTTCCCCTGGAATTTTGAAGGCCTTTGCAACATTGCCATACAACCTCTGCATTTCACCCCAACAGAAACAATTCTTAATATGAGGATTCATGTATTTGTTACGTAACTGCCAAGGCAAAACAATTAAAAACTAAGTAACACCACAAGTCCCCCACAATCTTACCCCATTTGTCGGGCAGTTCTTTATGTAGTGGCCACGTTTTCCGCAGTGAAAGCAAGTAGATGATGGCGGAGCGGACCCAAGGGTTTCTTCAGGTAACTAAATGGTTTGGGGGAGAAAACCAAAGAGGTAGGCATGTGTCTCTCTCGTTAAAACAAACATCTCTGCAATTTTTCCACGATCTGCAAAGATCAGATGGGACACAATCAACACTTACTTGACTGGGTCGTATTCGCAGCAGGACCCTATCTTCAAAGCTTTTATTTCACCTTCTTCGGAAGCACTGGCTTCAGCCACACTGGCAGTCTGTTTAACAGGCAATTATTTGACACGCACATTAGAAACACATTTAAGCCCACACAGCCAAAGACAACACCGCTCACCCGACCCTGCAAAGAGCAGCACAACACTAGCTGAGGTTGCATGAAAACAGGGGCTTGCATAAAATATAGCTGTCCTGAAGATGTTCTGGGGAGTCCTTACGTCATTACAGGGTGTATATGTGCCTGTTAACCTACTTGAAAAGAGCATTCTAGGGCACTCAAAACCTTAGGCTCTCTTTGGGCCTCACATAAAGACTGGTGTAACCAATCCAATTTTCTTCCAAGCAGGCTCTGGCCATGTCCACCAAAAATTACCCTGTCCAGTATTTTTAAGCTGCTCTTTAAGCTCCAGACTAGCTGAACGAGAAGACATCCACTGTACATTTAATTGAGAAAGATGTACGCAAGGATCATTATTTACATTTTTGCAGCATTAAAAGGACACACAGCTTAAAGAGTCGGGGAAGCTGGTTTTTGCTTGTGGAAATTCAGCTTCTAACACAGAAGCATCATTCAACCTTCAGGCGCACAATCTCTCTTACATCCTTCACAGAGCTGATGGGGATAGGCACACCTTGCATCCCTGAATACCTGGGTCTGGGAAAAGGCCTTGTCAGAGCATGCCTTCACAGCCTTAAAAAGGATGAGACATCCAGCAACCATCCTTACCATGTGTATTCTAAGATAAAAAGAAATACTGGCAACACTCTTTATCATGGGGACGAGGAATACAGCTGGAAAACTACTGTAAAAAAAAACATGGAACAGCAACACAGCATTCTGGCTGCAATGTGTGTTACTTCATGACAAATGACATGAAATAAAAACTGATGGTTCGTGGGACTTGTGCATTGTAACATGTAGCTGGGGTAGGTTCAGAATACTTTAACCAGGGAATCCAAAAGCTATTTGAAATGTTGGCATAAATAATTCAGATCGTAACTCAAGAGCAGAGCACAAAAAAATATCTCCTAAGGGAAGACGCATAACGGGCTCTTTCATACGCACGGTATCTCTTTCTGTGGAGGTGAAGCAGGCTGAAAACCACAGAAGACGGCCAGGAAGAGCAGAAAATTTGCTGCAGTAAATACACCAATTGCAAAGCACGTTCTAGCTTGACCTCACACCTATTTTAAAACAAATACTTAAGTGGGTCCAGCGTGTACAGCGTTGGTTTCTCTTTATTGGCTCATATTCCACACTGGATTAGCAGAGGAGAGAAAAAAACCTGCTTGAATATACAAAAATAAATTTTTTGCACTAAAGATCACAGCTATTGCCATCTTCCATACCTGCCTCAGCTCTGACCTCTAAACCCCAGTGCCCTTCTTACACCAGGAACTCAGCCATCTTTTCCAGACGCAGGAGCACGTCCCCACAATCCCCAGGAGACCTGCATCTCTATCAAAAGGCACTTGGAGCTAAAAGATGAATTGGCTGGCACAGGTCTCACCCTGCCCAGCAGCTTGGAGATTTGGGTTCACAAATACAAAACACTTTAAAGCCAAAACACTCTCTCTAGCTGCTACTTTGCTTATTCTTGTTTGAAAGAAATACTTGTCAATTTGAACATCTTTTCCACATCAATTCAACCAGATTTGTTTACATTCAAACTTTAAATCAAAAATGTATAAAAACCCAAACTAAAAAAATTGCACCGTGCTCTTCATTTTTACCTAACTTTTTAAGCATCTTTTGCTCAAAATACTTCTATTTTCATTATAATCCGGTATTATTTCTCGGGAGTTATAGAGCACTTTTTTCACTTGAGTGCAATTTAGTTAGCTTATCTCCTAAAAGTACTTCATTCCTGATGACTTAACAAGACTCACAGTGCAAAATGAGATGCAGCATCTCCCTGGGCAATGCTACGCGCCTTGGGCAGTGGTCCTCCGAAACAGGACAAACAGAGAGTGCCTAAGCTTATCAGGGATGAAGCAAAGAGGAAAAGGCATCTAATTAGACCTACTCAAAGATCCAAGCACGATCTTCAAACACAAACTTTCTTCCGCAACCAAATGTCTAAGACTGACTTTCCTTTCTGTTAAAATCAATCTATCAATCAATGAGAGACTGTACTTGGCTTCAGTAAGGGCTAACAGCAGAGTTGCCAGAGACCTGATGAGGAACACAGGAGACTGGGGTGTGATTCATCTGACTAAACGTGGATGTCTCTAATGTAGACGCCCACGGCCAAGCCAAACTTGGTCCCATTTTTAGGCAACACAGAGTTAAGTCCGTGTAACCAGTGCTTCAAGGGACCGTTTATCTTATCCTAAATAAACATTTATATATTTGGTCAGAAAGACCGCCCATTAGATTCACTGATTTTATTCACTACGTCTCCTTTAAAATAAAACAGGACCTCATGCCAGTTGTGCAGGCAGAGACGATTGCAACTGCGTTACAGATACACTGTTGAGGTCAGACAAATCACAGTCCACCTCTGCTCCATCCAGGTTGGCTCAAGACCGGGAATTCACATCTCCCTCACCTCCAAAACGGCTCCCGTAACCCCCAGAAGAAGGGAAACGGCAGATTCGCCTGATAAAGCTCCTCCTATGAGCAATGACACCAGTCGCTGGACCAGAGACAGAGAGCCAGTCCCCACCCACAGCCCACAGCTCCTGAAGGTCACCTAAGGAGATCTGCAGATTCCAACTTTACCTCTTCTCAAGCCCAAACGCCGAGGGATTTATGCCAGAGAGAGGAGCTCCAACGGGATCTTCTGGCTGCGCTGGGTCCGTTGACCCAACTGGGAGGGACCATTCAAAAACTGCCACAGGGACCCCAACATTCTGAAGCATGCGGGGGGGGCTGGGCTATGCAAATGACGGAACCCCCAACAGCTGCTTCCACCCCACTGCCACCCACCCACCAGACCTCACAGCACCGACTGCTACAACACACCAAATCTTCGTGGGGTGATGCCCCTCCACGCTCAACTCCAGGACGCAAGCTTTGAGGGTGGCATGGGCTTGAACTCGGACATGGCATCCTTGCTCCTGGAGGGCGAGATGGGCATGTTCACCTCCCTCCGAAAGAGGGAAAAATAACATCAGAAACTCTCAACCGGACACAACAATAGCTTGAACTCATTGAAACCCGACACAGAAGATGTCTCCATGAACTTCTCCTCCTACTTTTTAACAACCAAAACACATTACTATGCTTTAGTGGTACGCTTCAGTCAACCATGATTAATTGCAAGAAATCACACGAGATCATCTGAACACCACTGTGAAGGCTGTTTAATGTTTAAGCAAGCTGGGAAGAGATTTTGTCAGCCAGGAGTCCATCAGTTAGCACTTGCATCTTCAAGGGAACCAATTTTTGTAATACAAAACGGGTATTTTTATTCCTAAACCCATTTACTCTCAGCAGGGGAAGGTAATTCACTGTATACTAGCACTCAGCTGTTCACACACACTTCCCCAATTTTAAAAAAACCAAACAACCCAACAAGTTGCACTAAGCAGTATTTCAGATGGAAGGCAAATGTAGGTAATCCTTCCTGAAATAGAGGCAGCTCAAAGCAATTGTCCTCCTGTCCCACAGGGAGCATCCCAATAGAAGACTGAACGCTTTAGGACTGAAGGCCACTTTTTAGAGTACACAGCTTCGTTTATAAGGCCCAAGTACACATTTTTCTGTCCCAAAGCCTTGTTTTGACTGTCCAAATACTCCTTTTCGCGTCCCAACCCTTCTTTTTTGTGAACAAATCCTCATTTTGATGGTCCAAAGCTTTATTTATAAACTCCAGAGCCCCATTTCAGGCTCCGCAACCTTGTTTCTAAACTCAAATTTTGAGGCTCCGAACCTCAGTTTTAGGGCCCAATGCCTCATTTTCGGGGTCCAAAGAATCGTTTCCACAATCCACCCCTTCATTTTTAGGGTCCTGAAGCCTCATTGCAGGGGCCCAAATACCCATTTGTAAGGCCCAAACCTTCCTTTTACAGCACAAACCCCACCGTTAGAGCCCCAAGCCTCATTCTTTACCTTCCAAAGCCTCCTCTTCAGGGAACAGAGCCTCCTTTCCAGGGACCATAGGCTCATTTTTAGGATCCAGTCTGCAACTAGGGAGAGCCCAAGGCCTCATTTTGGGGGTCCAAATATTCAATTGGAGGGCCCAAAGCCTCATTGTAGAGGCCAAGCTCCTCATCTGGGGTGCAAGGCATCTCTTGTTTAACGCACAACCCCTCATTTGGAGCTTCCAAAGACCCATTTCTAGGGCGCAAAGCCCTCGTTTTTGGTACTGAAGCATCCCTTGAAGGCACAAAACCTAATGCAGGGTTCAAAGCCTCAGTTTCATTTCCAAAGCCCCACTCTTAGGGCCCAAACCCTCCATTGCAGGGTCCAAAGGCCTCTTTTAACAGCTGAGGGCCTCCCCTGGAGTGACCCAAGCCCTCTCTTTGGGACCAAAGCCTCATGTCTTGGGGCCCTATCGACACCAATAGGTTCCCCTCCTTTGCAGAGCCCAAAGGGTCACATGTAGCATCTCCCCCACCATTTTTAGTGCCCAAAGCCTCATCTGGAGGGCCAAACTCCTCATTGTTCTGGTCCAAACCATTTGGCCTTTTATGACCCATAGCTGTTCTTTAGGGCCCGCAGTTTCACTTGGAGGGTTTAAACCCTCAGCTTTAAGGCACAAAGCCACGCTTTTAGGCTCCAAAGTTACACTTACAGGGCAGAAAGCCTCGTTTTCCCTTCCCAAAGTCTTAGGTTTGGCTTCCAGAGCCCCATTTCAGGCTCCAAACCCCCATTTTGAGGGTCCACGGGCTCCCTTGCAGTTGGCAAAGTCTCCTTTTTAGAGCCCAAGGCCACTTTTTTAGTTGCCGAACTCCCATTTTCAGTCTCCAAAGCCTCATTTTTAGGATCCAGCCAGTCGTTTTCAGGGTCCAAGCCACATCCTGAGTTTCCAAACCCTCATTTTTATGCTCCAAACCCTTCTCTTAGGGCCCAAAGCCTCATTTTGAAGGCCAGTCCCTTGTTGCGACACAGACAGGACTGTCGGGGGATGCAACGGGTCTACAAAATGCCTGACAGTTCGAGAACAGCGCGACCTTGAGCAGCTTGTAGTGTATCCTTGAAAGTCTGGGAAGATCCGAGAAGAGCGGTACAAAAACAAGATAGCGATAAGAAGAACCGTTACTAACTAAACCAATCATCTACTAACACATACTCTGAAGTAGGGAATAAAAAGGTGTGTTAGAACAATAAAGGAGCCATTTTGCATGATCTGTTACTTGTCGTGTCCGTCTCTACTGCGACACAGGACCACCAACGGGCCTGGGTAGGAACCCCAAGGCCCATCAGGAGGTCGTGAGGGGACGAGAGAATAAACGCACAGAACAAGGCGCAGCCTTCAACAGCGCCCACCTATGGGACTCACAGAAGGCATGAGTACAGCTTTACAGAGCTGGACCAGCCCCTCCAATAGCCCAGCCACAAAGCTTTCTAAACAAGGCAGAAACATTGACTCCTTTTCTCGTCCCTACTTAAGATTCCCTGTAGAACTGGGTCTTGGCCTGACCGAGGCTGTAGGAGGGAGGAAGACGAGGGAAAACTTTGCAGGGAAAACACCCAGACACAGTATGGCCTGGCATCAATAAATGTAGGCACAAGCAAGCCCTTGGGAGCAAACTCTTTATTCTCTGCCTGGGGGAGCTGCCTGGGGGCTCTGTGGCCCTGGAGCCACACACCTCCTCAGGACATCCTCCACAAGGCTCCCAGCTACCGCCCTCTTCAACGACGGGCTGCACGGGCTCCTCCGGGAGAAGCTTTAAACGCACTGGTCTGTGCCGTGCTCCTGCCTGGGTAGGGCGCTTGGGACCCGCTGGAGGCATGGGCTCTCTTGGAAACTGGGGGCCCGTGGAGGGAAGGGTGTCTGCGGTGCTCCCTGGCCGGAGTATACGCAGAGTTTCCAGTGCAGGCACTGAAGACCTTGCTGTGGCTCCTTGCTGTGCTGAGCCCAACTGAGTTTTTAAGAGTAGAAAAAATCACTGCACCGGCCAGAAAGTGCCTGGAAACTTCATCCCTCTTCATTGCCCATTTCCCATGCGAGCTCCACAACCTGGGAGCAACGCAGCCAATAGAACCTTCGAGAAGCAGACTCACAGCCTGCTGCAGCTGGCCCTGCTCGAGCAGCCGAGGTGGGCTGGATGATCTCTAGAGGTCTCTTTCAGCATCCATTCTGTGCTGCTATGACTCTGTCTCTATCATGGTTTAACCCCAGCCAGCAACTAAGCACCACCCAGCCGCTCACTCACTCCCCCCCCAACCAGTGGGATGGGGGAAAAAATCCGGAAAAAGAAGTAAAACTCGTGGGTTGAGATAAGCACGGTTTAATAGAACAGAAAGGAAGAAACTAATAATGATAATACTAATAAAATGACAACAGCAATAATAAAAGGATCGGAATGTACAAATGATGCGCAGTGCAATCGCTCACCATCCACCATTCACACCCAGCTAGTCCCCGAGCAGCGATTCCCCCCCACACTCCCCAGTTCCTATACTAGATGGGATGTCGCATGGTATGGAATACCCTGTTGGCCAGTTTGGGTCAGGTGCCCTGGCTGTGTCCTGTGCCAAGTTCTTGTGCCCCTCCAGCTTTCTCGCTGGCTGGGCATGAGAAGCTGAAAAATCCTTGACTTTATCTAAACACTCCTCGGCAACAACTGCAAACATCAGTGTTATCAAGGTTCTTTGCATACTGAACTCAAAACATAGCACTGTACCAGCTACTAGGAAGACAGTTAACTCTATCCAAGCTGAAACCAGGACACTTTTAACCACTTAACATTCCGTGAGAAATACTGCAAGAGCTCAAGAAGAAAGAGCAGAAAGACAGGAGACAGGTGAAAGCCTAGAGCGCCAGCTAGACGGAATGAAAGACCCTCTTCCTTCTCTGAAGCTTCAGCAAGGCTTCCTTCACCTGCTTGTCTTGGAGTCTTGGGTCGATCCCGGAGAAGAGAGCTTCCTGCAAAAGAGAAGAATCATCTAGGGTAGCCTCATTGGTCAAGTCTGGGGCTGCTACCTGGGATCTCCGGTCCTTATAAGAAAAGGCCAAAAGACGCTAGGAGACGTTTGGAAGGAATCACAGGGGATCCCGGAGGGCAGAGTTTCCTCCAGAAAAGAAAAAAGCCTCAACGGTAGCTTCCTTGGAGGAGTCTGGGGCTTCACCCTGACCCCTTAGGTAGGTAAAGCAGAGGACAGAAGACTGTGGGAGATGCCTGGGAGGAGTCTCAGGTGCCTGTCGGAGTTGAGAGATTTCTCTACAGGAGAACAAAAATGTCTCGAGCTACTTACTTGGAGGAGTCTGGGGCAGGTAGCTGGGATCTCCGGTCCTGAACGCAGAGGTCAAAACGTTCTGGGATGACGCCTGGGAGGAGTCTTGTGTCGATCCCGGAGAAGAGAGCTTCCTGCAAAAGAGAAGAATCATCTAGGGTAGCCTCATTAGACAAGTCTGGGGCTGCTACATGGGATCTCCGGCCCTTATAAGAAAAGGCCAAAAGACTCTAGGAGACATCTGGAAGGAATCACACGGAATCCCAGAGGGCAGAGGCTCCTCGAAAACAAGAAAAAACGTCAACGGTAACTTCCTTGGAGGAGTCTGGGGCTTCACCCTGACCCCTTAGGTAGGTAAAGCAGAGGACAGAAGACTGTGGGAGATGCCTGGGAGGAGTCTCAGGTGGCTGTCAGAGTTGAGACATTTCTCTACAGGAGAACAAAAATGACTCGAGCTGCTTACTTGGAGGAGTCCGGTGCACGTAGATGGGATCTCCGGTCCCGAACGCAGAGGTCAAGACGTTCTGGGATGATGCCTGGGAGGAGTCTTGGGTCGATCCCGGAGAAGAGAGCTTCCTGCAAAAGAGAAGAATCATCTAGGGTAGCCTCAGTAGTCAAGTCTGGGGCTGCTACCTGGGATCTCCGGTCCTTATAAGAAGAGGCCAAAAGACTCTAGGAGACGTCTGGAAGGAATCACAGGGGATCCCGGAGGGCACAGGGTCCTCCAGAAAAGAAAAAAACCTCAACGGTAGCTTCCTTGGAGCAGTCTGGGGCTCCTACCTGACCCCTTAGGTAGGTAAAGCAGAGGACAGAAGACTGTGGGAGATGCCTGGGAGGAGTCTCAGGTGCCTGTCGGAGTTGAGAGATTTCTCTACAGGAGAACAAAAATGTCTCGAACTACTTACTTGGAGGAGTCTGGGGCAGGTAGATGGGATCTCCGGTCCTGAACGCAGAGGTCAAAACATTCTGGGATGACGCCTGGGAGGAGTCTTGGGTCGATCCCGCAGAAGAGAGCTTCCTGCAAAAGAGAAGAATCATCTAGGGTAGCCTCATTAGACAAGTCTGGGGCTGCTACATGGGATCTCCGGCCCTTATAAGAAAAGGCCAAAAGACGCTAGGAGACGTCTGCAAGGAATCACAGGGAATCCCGGAGGGCAGAGGCTCCTCCAAAAAAAGAGAAAACCTCAACGGTAGCTTCCTTGGAGGAGTCTGGGGCTACTACCTGACCCCTTAGGTAGGTAAAGCAGAGGACAGAAGACTGTGGGAGATGCCTGGGAGGAGTCTCAGGTGCCTGTCGGAGTTGAGAGATTTCTCTACAGGAGAACAAAAATGTCTCGAACTGCTTACTTGGAGGAGTCCGGTGCACGTAGATGGGATCTCCGGTCCCGAACGCAGAGGTCAAGACGTTCTTGGATGATGCCTGGGAGGAGTCTTGGGTCGATCCCGGAGAAGAGAGCTTCCTGCAAAAGAGAAGAATCATCTAGGGTAGCCTCATTAGACAAGTCTGGGGCTGCTACCTGGGATCTCCGGTCCTTATAAGAAAAGGCCAAAAGACGCTAGGAGACGTCTGCAAGGAATCACAGGGAATCCAGGAGGGCAGAGGCTCCTCCAAAAAAAGAAAAAAACCTCAACGGTAGCTTCCTTGGAGGAGTCTGGGGCTTCTACCTGACCTCTTAGGTAGGTAAAGCAGAGGACAGAAGACTGTGGGAGATGCCTGGGAGGAGTCTCAGGTGCCTGTCGGAGTTGAGAGATTTCTCTACAGGAGAACAAAAATGTCTCGAGCTACTTACTTGGAGGAGTCTGGGGCAGGTAGCTGGGATCTCCGGTCCCGAACGCAGAGGTCAAAACGTTCTGGGATAATGCCTGGGAGGAGCCTTGGGTCGATCCCGGAGAAGAGAGCTTCCTGCAAAAGAGAAGAATCATCTAGGGTAGCCTCATTAGACAAGTCTGGGGCTGCTACCTGGGATCTCCGGTCCTTATAAGAAAAGGCCAAAAGACTCTAGGAGACGTCTGGAAGGAATCACAGGGGATCCCGGAGGGCACAGGGTCCTCCAAAAAAAGAAAAAAACCTCAACGGTAGCTTCCTAGGAGGAGTCTGGGGTTTCACCCTGACCCCTTAGGTAGGTAAAGCAGAGGGCAGAAGACTGTGGGAGATGCCTGGGAGGAGTCTCAGGTGGCTGTCAGAGTTGAGACATTTCTCTACAGGAGAAGAAAAATGACTCGAGCTGCTTACTTGGAGGAGTCCGGTGCACGTAGATGGGATCTCCGGTCCCAAACGCAGAGGTCAAAACGTTCTGGGATGACGCCTGGGAGGAGTCTTGGGTCGATCCCGGAGAAGAGAGCTTCCTGCAAAAGAGAAGAATCATCTAGGGTAGCCTCATTAGACAGGTCTGGGGCTGCTACATGGGATCTCCGGCCCTTATAAGAAAAGGCCAAAAGACTCTAGGAGACATCTGGAAGGAATCACAGGGGATCCCGGAGGGCACAGGGTCCTCCAAAAAAGAAAAAAACCTCAACGGTAGCTTCCTTGGAGGAGTCTGGAGCTTCACCCTGACCCCTTAGGTAGGTAAAGCAGAGGACAGAAGACTGTGGGAGATGCCTAGGAGGAGTCTCAGGTGGCTGTCAGAGTTGAGACATTTCTCTACAGGAGAACAAAAATGACTCGAGCTGCTTACTTGGAGGAGTCCGGTGCACGTAGATGGGATCTCCGGTCCCGAACGCAGAGGTCAAGACGTTCTTGGATGATGCCTGGGAGGAGTCTTGGGTCGATCCCGGAGAAGAGAGCTTCCTGCAAAAGAGAAGAATCATCTAGGGTAGCCTCAGTAGTCAAGTCTGGGGCTGCTACCTGGGATCTCCGGTCCTTATAAGAAGAGGCCAAAAGACTCTAGGAGACGTCTGGAAGGAATCACAGGGGATCCCGGAGGGCACAGGGTCCTCCAGAAAAGAAAAAAACCTCAACGGTAGCTTCCTTGGAGCAGTCTGGGGCTCCTACCTGACCCCTTAGGTAGGTAAAGCAGAGGACAGAAGACTGTGGGAGATGCCTGGGAGGAGTCTCAGGTGCCTGTCGGAGTTGAGAGATTTCTCTACAGGGGAACAAAAATGTCTCGAGCTACTTACTTGGAGGAGTCTGGGGCAGGTAGCTGGGATCTCCGGTCCCGAACGCAGAGGTCAAAATGTTCTGGGTTGACGCCTGGGAGGAGTCTTGTGTCGATCCCGGAGAAGAGACCTTCCTGCAAAAGAGAAGAATCATCTAGGGTAGCCTCATTAGACAAGTCTGGGGCTGCTACCTGGGATCTCCGGTCCTTATAAGAAAAGGCCTAAAGACTCTAGGAGACGTCTGCAAGGAATCACAGGGGATCCCGGAGGGCACAGGGTCCTCCAAAAAAGAAAAAAACCTCAACGGTAGCTTCCTTGGAGGAGTCTGGAGCTTCACCCTGACCCCTTAGGTAGGTAAAACAGAGGACAGAAGACTGTGGGAGATGCCTGGGAGGAGTCTCAGGTGCCTGTCGGAGTTGAGAGATTTCTCTACAGGGGAACAAAAATGTCTCGAGCTACTTACTTGGAGGAGTCTGGGGCAGGTAGCTGGGATCTCCGGTCCCGAACGCAGAGGTCAAAATGTTCTGGGTTGACGCCTGGGAGGAGTCTTGTGTCGATCCCGGAGAAGAGACCTTCCTGCAAAAGAAAAGAATCATCTAGGGTAGCCTCATTAGACAAGTCTGGGGCTGCTACCTGGGATCTCCGGTCCTTATAAGAAAAGGCCTAAAGACTCTAGGAGACGTCTGGAAGGAATCACAGGGGATCCCGGAGGACAGAGGTTCCTCCAAAAAAGAAAAAACGTCAACGGTGCAACTGTGCTACTGATCCAGGAAGCTCGTAAGTTCGCCTGAGGAGAAAGGATTACTGTACGTTTCCCACATGATAACTGTTGTGCTAAAACGGAAAGGGGGGCACTGGTTATCCTCTAGCAGAATGCTGAAATACCAAGTGGTGTTGTTGCTGGAACAAGATGATGTTTACCTAAAAACTACTACCGCCGTTAACCCTGTTGCGTTTTCAACAACTGACCGAGTTAAAGGAGAACTGGAACGTGACTGCTTGCAGGCAATCGAAAGAGTTTACTCCAGCTGACTGGATCTCTGAGATGTGCCACTAGAAGAAACAGATTGGGAACTATATGCCGACGGAAGCGGTTCCATCTGTGAAGGAAAACGTTTTATCGAGATAGACAATAACTACTGAGGAGGTACTTGCGTTGCCAACTTTGCCTTCGATGATCTCTGCCCAAAAGGCTGAATTGATAGCTCTTACTCGAGCTCTGGAACTAAGTCAAGGAAAGCGAGTCAACACTTGGACAGACTCAAAGTATGCTTTTGGAGTGGTACGTACGCATGGAGCGATACGGGGAGAAAGAGGACTGTTATCTGCACCAGGAACCGCCGTTCAGCACGCAGAACAAATACTGAAATTCTTAGAAAGCATTCAAAAACCAACAGCAGTCACGATGATGCACTGTAAAGCACATCCGTTAGGTAAGACCGGTCCTAACGCAGGTAACCGACTGGCTGATAAAGCTGCTGAAGAGGCTGCAGAAAAAGGCATCCTAGCACTAGTTCCAGAGAAAGGTATAAAATTGCCTAAAGAAACTCCAAATTATAATGAAAAAGATGAAGAATTAATTATTAGATTGCAGGCTAACAAAATGAAACAGGATAGGCTGTAACACCGACAGGTCGAATAATAGTCCCACCCACAATAATAAGAGAAAATGCCCCATTGAACATCACAGAGTATACTGGGAAACAGAAAGCGAAATATGACAAAGATTGTTTAAACAATTATAAGTGGACGTGAAATGTATATGTAAATTTATCCCCGAACCAGTAATAAGATCATCTTTGGGATTATTAAATAAGGAAATTTTTTAGAAGAATATTAGCAAATTGATTTTATAGAATTGCCTTGAAAATAAGGATATGTCCTAGTTTTAGTTGATATCTTTACTGGGTGGCCCAAGGCTTTCCCTTGTCGCACCAACAAAGCAAGGGAAGTAGTCAAAGTCTTGCTCAAAGAGATAATACCAAAATATGGGGTGCCTGTAAGAATGTCATCTGACAATGGCCCTCATTTTATAGCAAAGATTATGAGACAAGTTGAGCCAAGTATTATCTATGGATTGAGACTATCACACCCCACATAGACCACAGGCAAGTGTGTGGGGGGAGAGAGAGAGAGAGAGAGAGAATGAACTATATCCTTAAGCAACAGTCGAGTAAAATTTGTCAGGAAACCTCACTCCTCACATGGGTTAAAGCGTTACCCGTGGCTCTATTAAGAATCGGAGTATAGCCAGAAGAGAAAGAAAAGCCAAGTCTTTAGGAAATGTATGAAAGACCATATCAAGAGTCCTGTGTTCTGAGTATCTTGAGTGCCTTTGGAGATATGTTTTTAAAAGGTGTTATGATTTCTTTAAGCAATTCTTTTCAAGAACTTTGTCAGTATGTCTCCACAGCTGGACCCTTAGAATTGGACGTAGCAGCGCATCCCTTCCGACCAGGAGATTGAATATATATAAAATCACCGAGAAGTGGAAAGGACCGTATCGAGTCATTTTAACAACACTTGTAGCAGTAAAGGTCTGGGAGAAGAACCTTGGCTTCATTATTCGAGAATAAAGAAAGCACCCAACAAGAAACTGGAAGTCTAAAGAAACTGTCCCTTTAAAACGGAAAATCTGTAAGTAAGTTTCACGTTATCTATTTGGGAAAACAGTTGTGTAAAGTTTATAATGTTGGGGTTGCTATTAGGAATATTGTCGAGGGCAATAATCTTTTTGTGTGTTTAGAGGGTGTATGTGGTTTTTTTTGAGGGGTTCTAAACGTGAGATAAACAAAATGAAACAATTATTGTTTGAACTGTTCATCTTGATATTAACCGGTTTTGTAATTTGAATTAAAAAAAATAATCTAGTTTTGTAACTGATTCAAAGTTTTGTAAAGACACAGAATTTAACCTCGGTAACAGCCTGCCTTTCCGATTCCAAAGTCAGATGAAAATCTAGTTCCGTGGAGAATACTGACATTGAATTTAACCAAAACTTGAGAAAAGAGGTAGAACAACGAGAATCATTTTAGCAGATTAAATTGGATGGATTTAAAAGGCAATTATTTTTTTTAAATTTGAAAGAAGGAATTATAGCGTTGTGAATTATAACGTTACCAAACCATCCACCTCACGGACAAAAGAATTAATTTACTCGCCCTTCGGGAGAAACTTGTACAAGCACCCCTCGGGGCTGTCAGCTGCCAAAACCGTAGAGACAAGTGCAAAAAGGAACTTGGGATCATGTTTAAAATATAAAACGATGTTTAGAACTTACTGGAGTTCCAGGATCCTTGTTAGAGCCACCCAGAGTCGGGACCATCTGTGGAAATTTAGACCGGTTTAGACAACCAGAGAAACATCACACATCCTAAACAGAGCTGTATGAAAGTTTGTACTTGCAGCTAGCTCCTCTGACCCCAAACTCCCAAGACCTTCTCTAGTAGCTAAAGCTCCAAGATGGGGGTGTATTTGTAGAAAGGATAATAATACTTCACATGATCTTTGGTCCCCTCTTAATAACGGGAAAAATTTAGCTTGGAGTTGACGGCATTAAAGGACAGGTGAAAAGTTCAGGCTTAACTGCTTGGGTGACTAGTGATGCTATATGACCCACTCACCTCTTCATGAAGGAGAAAAGCAAATCGTGGTCTTGAGACTTAATAACTCTATCCTCTCTCTGGAAGAAATCTCCCTTGTGGCCTCGCTCGCGGGTGGACCTGGGGAAATCGAAAAGATGATACCTGGCAATCGCCAAGTCTTAGAACTAAAATAAGATGGGTATTAAAATCTGTATTTTGACCCCAGTTAACACCTCTTCCACATCAGATGACTCTTGACATCTGTCACTCATTCAAGGCAGTGCCTGATGCTTCAGTTCACCTTGGTGTTGAGGGGTTTGGTTCCGGGTTTCGGTACCACAGCTGCGGGCCGGGGCTGGAGGAGCCGCAGGTGCGGGCAGTGAGAGGCTGATGGCGACGCCCCCTCCCTGGCAAGGGGGGGGCCGCCGGGGGAGGAGGGGCTGCCGGGGGAGGGGCCGCCGGGAGCCCAGGCAGGAGCGGAGCAGAGCAGAGCTGAGCGGTGACCGGGCTGCGGCTGGCCCGAGGGAGAAGGTGAGCGGGGCCGGGCGCCCCTCGGAGCACGAACGTCGGAGGCGGGGGTGGCCCGGGGGCGGTGGGGGTGCCGAGGCCGAGGGGGAGCCCTGGGGGCTCACAGGGCGGCTGAGAGAACGTGCGCGCGGGGGTGGGGGGTGGGGCGCTGACAGGGCGGCTGAGAGAACGGGCGCGTGGGGGTGGGGAGTGGGGCGCTGACAGGGCGGCTGAGAGAACGGGCGCGCGGGGGTGGGGGCTCACCGGGCCCCGTGGCGGGGCTGCGCAGTCGGCCGGCGGGTCCCGGGGAAAGCCCCGAGGAGGACGGCGGGGTCCGTGTTGCACGCACGGAGCGGCAGCGGGGCCGCGCCGTGCCGGAGCTACCCGGAGCGGCGCTGGGGGCTCGGCGGGAACTGCCGCTGCGCCGGCGTGGGGAGGTGGGGGGGAACGGAAGCGGCGTCCCCTCGGGGTCAGGCAGCAGGGCAGGCTGCCTCCCGGGGCATGCCGGGAGCTGTAGTTTTCGCGGACTCGGCGGCCGGGCAGCAGCGCGGCTCTCGGGCGCGGCGTAGTCCTCGCGGCCCCCGGAGTCCGACCAGGTCAGACTCGGGAGCGTTGCCGGTTTCGCGTGGTTTTCCGCGGGCTTCCCGCTGCGCCCGCTCCCCGACCAGCCGTGCGGACGCGCCTCCCGGGCGCATGCGCCGTGCTTCGCGTTGGGGCAGCCCGGCGTTCGCTCGCCGGCGCAGGCGCCGTCCCCGTCCCCGGAGGTTTGTGATCTTGGGAAGCCCATGTCTTGGATAGCTGGGGTTGTGCCTTGCAAGCTTGTGGGTTGTGGCTTGCAAGCTTGTGACTCCCACCAAGTTCCCAACAAATTCAAACGTAGAAATTGTGCATCGGCCCTCCTCGCCCCCTCCGAGCTGGTCTGTTCTCTGTGGTCACCATTAGTAGCCTCGGTTTCCCACCTGTGGTTCTCCACAAAGCCAGAGCCTCGCAGCTCCATGCTGAAGGGAGTGGGGAGCTACACACGGAGAAGGCAGAGGCCCGAGTTTGTCTTTTGGGGATGAGAAGTGGCGAGGAACTGCCATAAATGGGACGTATCCCTGCTTGAGGCATGGCTGTTTCAGCTGTGCACATGGAAAATCCTCAGATACGTTGCATCTAGCCATCCTTTCCATTGACCCCGGGAGAACTGGCCTCCTGTGTCCCCCAAGTTTATTTACTTCCTGCTGCAGTGAAGTGGCTATTTTTCTTCTTTTCTCTGAGGATTTTGTGGATCTGGGCGTGGGAAGGAGTGCCTTAATGCTGGCTTTCTCAGCCTACTTCTGGGAAGCCAGGCATATCTGCAGATTAGAGCCGGGGGAGTGGCCCAGACGCCTTTTATTCCTCGGAGGGCAGTGGATTTGGGGAGTTAGAGCAAGGCATGCCTGGATGTTGGTCTCCCTGAGGGGGAGGGGGTTTACAGCCAGATGACTGAAGAGCCTCCCCCAATCACTCCTGGGGAAAGAGTTGGGGGGTGGCTTTTAATGTACCCACGGTATCGATGTGGCAGGTGAGCATACACCCCCCTCTTGGCTGGGGGATCTTATGTGGACGCCTGCTGAGCCAGGGCTGGAAGCCCCTCTGCACACCCTGGAGGAGCTGGGTGCAGACTGGGGACGTGAGGGCAGTCGTGACATGGACACGGAGCGGCAGAGAGTCCTGCTCTTTCAGCAGTTAACGGTGCTACCGCATGGTCAAAATCTCAAGTGCACCCGTCCAACAGTGCATTCTCTTTCCTGGGGTTTGTTTGTGGGACAAATAAACTGCCCAGCACTAGATGAGAAGGTTGTCTGCACTCCACCTCAAATCAGGTGCGTCACCTCTCCGTCAGGAAAGAAGTATGGGGCTGGGCATAAAAGGAACAGTAACTCCAACGTCGGGATTCTTTTTGGCTCTGGGCACAGAGCAGGTAACCACAGCGATACAGAGAGGGAAGGAGGTGCTGATGGGTTTGTACCTTGGACTTACACTGTAGAGGATGATCTGTTCAGGACATCCATGTCATAGAGTAGCTATTGCATGATTTATACTCGTAATCAGGTTCCTACTTGATAGCCTTAACTTTGCGTGGCTTGCGTATTGAACTTTGCAGTAGTTTGTTTGTTTTTACATTTCCTTAAGGTCTAGGCAAAGGTTTAGAAAGTTAGCAGACTTAAGGATAAGCATTTATTACTTTGTCCTGCCACGTTGCCATTTGAAACCTGTTCTGAGTGTTGGTGGTATTCAAGAAATTGGCCGAGATTTCGAGGGTGAATCTGTATCTTTAGGTGTACTGAGCAGAAAAGTACAATGGATCTTTTTAGTTGCCAGATAGCTTTCTTTATCCAGGCGGTCAATTTGTCAAGATCAGGCTGCAGTGTCCAGGGGGCCGGGGAGGGAAGGTTGGTGTTCAAGCTTCTCATTCCTGTCAGCGGTGACTCCGCTTGCACCACTAAGTGGTGCTGTGTACATACGCTTAATTAAATCGGGAGCTGCCTGCGCCTGCCTGCTTGTGCAGTTCGGAGTGGTCATTTTAGAGAAGATGTTCTTTTGGCTGCATTTGTTCTCCTGTGATACAAAAACTTGACAGCGATTGGGGGCAACTACTACTTTAGGAGGATTTCTATAAAGTAAGAAATTGCCGGTTTTATTTTGTCATGATGAGCAAAACAATAACTGATTCAAAATCACGTCCACTGCAGCTTATGCTTCCGTAACACACCACTCAACTGATTTCTGTGCGTAAATGTCTTCGGAGAGGAATCACAGGTGCCTGCTGTGACTATAGGGACAAGCAGTATGGGCTCACAGGAACAGAACATGCTTTGCCTTCCCATCACCAGAAGAAAGAGAGAAAGAGGTGAAGAAGGGTGCTCAGGAGCAAGAGGCTGCAAGGAAGTTGCTGTACATGATCCTTTTGCCTTGCTTTATCTGACAGAAAAGCTGCCTTCTGCTAGTTGGGTCTTGGCTTGAAAGACAAGGGGGAAGACACTCCCGCCCCTCTCCGAGGGAGTGTGCTACTTTTGACTGGCTTGTTCTGACTATGTGATCTGCAATTACAATATTTAGGTTGCGTGCTGACAGTCTATACCACTGACTCCCTGAATGGTTTTTCATTTCTGTCCCTGCTTCCTTCTCCAGCTTTTTTCAATATATCAATTTAAAAAAAGAAAAAAATTAATAAAAATTTAACCTTACATGAACATCATGCGTTGGCTTTGGCCCCAAACACTTTATTTCCTAGAAATAAGTTGAGTCTTTTCATCAGAATATGTAAAAGATTTCTAGCCACTGTAGTACTATTGCATTGTTTGTTTTTTTAAATAAGATTCTGTCCAGGTTCCAGCATGTGCACTAAATTTCTACTGCAGTAGAAGAGAGTCTTATGCTGAAGAGAGATTTCATGCTTGGGAGAGAAAAAGAGCAGATCTTGACTCAAAAGTAACTTTTCCAAGGGAAAGGTAAACTCTTTTGTTTCTTTGGGGATTTTTATTCTGATAGCACAAGCATCTTGTTCTCTCAGGATTTTGTTATCTCTGGGAAAAAAAACCTTGGTGGTGTGTCACTTTCCTCCTTCCCTGGTTGTGTTTTTTTCACTCCTTTCAGAGGAAGTGCTAATACTGTTATAATTTAGGAAGACATTTTTAACTCGTGACTCGGAGGTCCGCAGACATCACTGTAAAGACAGTTTCTGTGCATCCAAATGCTGTTAATCCCTTAAAATACGAAATGAAAGATGTGTAACTTGCAGCTGAGAGGTCAGATTATTCCAGATGGGTCTGGTTTACTTTGCATTCAGTGTTCCTGTAGCCTGTTGCTTTGGAAGGTGCAGGTAATAAGCTTTTCAATTGAATAAATGAGCGGTAGTGTTTTTTTGTTTTCCTCCCCTAGAAATGTAGTGCTTGATCAGACTGCACTGACCTGTAGAAGTTGTGGGCACTGTGGTGTTCTCCAGAATGCTACTTGGGCTGCCACTACAAGTAGGTCATTTAAAATAGTAACCTTAGACCTTAAAAACACATAAAAACTTCACGATGCTTAAAGTATAGAGCAGAGTAGTCACCAGGTTAAAATAACTTCATGCTTATGACATGCACAGCGATGGTTCCTTTCAGGTTTTTTGGTTGTTGTTGTTGGTGGTTGTTTTTTCTTCTTTAAGATGGCACTGGTCGCAGTGATCTTCAGTTTTACGGCACAGCTAACTGTCTTAGTATAGATATGGTTCCTTTCTGCCTACTATTTCCGTTTACTGGCAGACATAGTTAAGATAGCTCTTTGGAGTTGTGGAGTGCGCGTGTGTGTATAGATATATGTGTGTGTGTGTGTGTGTGAATGTGTCTGAAAATAAGAAGACCTAAAGTCCCCTCCCCACATCATTAGTTTTTGCTGCCCTGTATTTCAGTGTTACCAAGATTTTAAAGTGACCCAAGTATTGCTGTTGCAAATGTTTCCATGTTTGTCTAACTATTGTGATGACTTAAATAAAAAGAAAAAAATCAAAACACTAAATGTTTTATTACTTGCCCTATAACTATATAGGTGTTCCCTGTCTAATATCTATTTCTTTTTTCAGGATTCACTGTATTTATTTTTTTTTTTTACCCTATGAAACGGAAAGAGATTTCTGGCTTACTGTTGGCTTTTGATAGACGTTTTATCCTTGGGGAATTGCCCACCAATTAATTCATAGAGTTTGGAATTTAACTGAAGGACATTTTGCATGCCCGTGTACAAGTATTGGTGCTAACAAGCCACCATACGGTTCATGTTGATAGCTTTATGGATACTTAAAGGTAGGCAATAGTCTTATTTTTTAATAATGCTTAACCTTTTTCTCTTTGGCAAGAACAAGCAAGTCTGCCTGGTTTTGTAGGACTTGCAGCTTTTCCTTAACATCAGACTTTAAAAAGGGGAGAACCAGTAGTATCAGGTATGCAGTTAGGATGGTGATTTTTAAAATACTAAGCTGCGTAACAGTCTCGGGAAGAACATGTGTGACTGGGCGTGAGAGTCTGTGGTACAGCATTACTAACCTTTGCTGAAAAAAGTTTTGAAGAATGAAGCATTTGCTTTATGAACGGTACTTGAGGACGAATTCTGATGCTGCTGCTAAAGTTTATTGAAAAATAGGCACTGATTTCAGTGATGATGCAGGTGTGGTTTCTGTTCATGCCTTAAATCTGAAAAGAAGAGAAGAGAAACCTCCATTTGAAGGAGGATTTTGTATGAAGGGTAATCAAACCAGTAACCTGCTTTAAGAACGACTTTAACATATTTGGAGCATCGGTTAAAGGCAAATAAGTAAGGTTTATCATATCCTCCTACCTAAGCTGTGACTATTGAATACAGTCAGCAGTCCACCTCAGAACTTGCTGGTGTGCAACTGCAACGTGTTAAGTTGTAAGGCTTCACAGCCATGAGCTGATGGGCCACAGTTCTCTCCCAGCATGAAGCGCTGTAAGTTTTAGTTTCTTGCACAGCAGTGACTCTTTTCAACATTAGTAACTATACAACAGGGTAAAAGGCAAATTTAGTGAATAATAATGTGTCGTTATCAGAGTAGCTGTTTGCATTTCACCGTGATGCAGATTCTTTTTATAGCAGTTGTATTGGCACATGTGTTAGAATTCGGTTAATTCTCTCCTGAACTCATTTAAACTTTTGGCTTCAACTGCATCACTGGCAATATGTTTCAGAATAGAATAATTATTTCCTTTAAAAAAAAAACGGGGGTGGGGGGGTAAGAAGAAGGGGTGGAGGAAGCGGGGATAAAAAAATCTGTTGTCTGCCAGTGCTGTGGGCTGCTCACTCATTTTTCTGTAGAACTTCTGGGGGTTTTTTGTTGTTGTTGTTGTTCTTCTACCTTAATGCTAATAGGCATTTCTACCTTTTCTACCTTGTTTTTCTACCTAATGCTAATAGGCATTAGCCTATCCTCTGCACCTTTGGTCATTTCCTGAAGTTTGTCTGTAGTTTCCTACATTAGTAGGTAAATGTATCTATTTTACTTTACAGAGTTTTGATAGTTTTTTAAATTATACAAGAAATTTAAGTCTTGGAACAAATGTCTTTGCTTATTGATTTTTGTGAGTAGCTGCAAAAATCTTATTTATTAGTTGCCCCTTTTAAAATTAAAATAAAAATGAATGCTATGCAAGAAATAGGTTGCAAGTAACTGTTAGGGTCTTACTACTGCTCGCTGTTGAGAGATCGTGGGAAGTGCAGAGAATTTGTGTTAAAAGTTACGGGCATTTTTCAAGATAGTTTTCCAGGTCTGAGGCGTGCTGAAATATCTTTTTCCTATGATAGTGCGTTTAGTTTCGTTGACTTCAGCGGAACACACAGAATACATTGACTTAAACTAGCTGAGAATCTGATGATAAGGTTTTATACTCTACCTAACATAGTGTTGTGATGACCTGTCCCCTGAACTCAAAATTATGTTTGATGATCGTAACAGGAGGCCGGATCTTTGATCTGGAAATTATGCTGATAGCGACATTACAGAATCCAGGCTTGTAACTTCACTGGTTTCTTGCAGCCCCTCAAGTTCATGAAGGACAATAAAGACCCATTCTCTTTTGTTCTTGTGCTATGATCAGGGATGGAAGTATGACCTTGTCAGTTGTAAGAAGTGGCTTAACTGCTGTTGGAGTCTGCTTTTATGCCTGGAGAACCTGTTGATTTGCATGGGTTTGCACAGCTTGTGCTAATGATATGGCTGGAATGAGACAGGGTCTTGTGTAGTCTGCAAGGGCTGTATATGGTCCTGGTTTATAGCTGGGTGGGAGGGATTGGTTCAAGTTACTTCTGATTTGCCCTATTTAATATCTTAAATAGGAGTGAACAGGGTGATTGGAACAGTTTCATTTTTACAAGAGGAAATTTATAAATCGGTTTTTATCCTGTGTTAGAATTAAGATATGTATTTACTGGAGACAACGAGTCTAGCCTGAACACTGAAACAGCTCTGTTTTGGGCACACTATTAGAACTTTTTTAAAATTTTCAAATCATAACAGTCTGTCAGTTCATGCTTGTTGAGTCTGAGACAGCAAGTGATGCCCTTTGAACAGGGAAACATTGCTAATAATTGATATTTGGTTTTTAGACTATACCTTTTGTATGCTCTAAAGTCACCTGTTGTTTCCCTTTCATTTATAAAAGTTCTGTTCGTCAAACCATATAAGCGCATACCTAAATTCAGTGTTAAACTTCCTGAATTGCTCTAAACTATTGCGTTGCTGTAAACTGTTTTGGCTGATAAACCTAAGCGGTCAGCTTGGTATTCCTCCATGTATATGTGATTAAGATGCAATAGGTCGGAACAAGTTACCAGGCAACTGCATGCTCCAGCTGCATAGGAGGCACAAAGCAGCTGGCCCGTTCCTTGTAATCAGTGGGAAAGTACAGATTCTCCTGTGACCTTGGTCACTTTTGTCTATAACATATTAGATAAGAGTATTTTGATACTCCTCTCGCAGTGGGAGAAACACTGCTTGTGTCTGTGCAGTGTGTGAAAATCACTTTACCAAGATGCTTTTATTTCTAAAACCCTTGGAAAAAACCCTCAAAACGGAGTTTTAAAACTTTTATAATGCAAGGCAAACTTCAGGATTTTCATTCTTACAAAGTATTTTACAATTGTGTAACCTTGTAGACTGTACGGAGAATGAGGATCTTGCATGTGACATACTCAAAAGTTTCATTTTTGGTGTTCTACACGCTTCTACTGATCGCAGCGCCTTTGTTTCCTAAGGGCAACTGGCAACAGACAATGCGTATGGGTTTCAAGGCCCTGTGGAACAGAGAAGGTAGTTTGCCAGTGTTCTTACTGCTGTTGCAGACATTGTTTCAGTGGATTGAAAGTGGCACGTTCCAAGTACCTTTTCCTACCATTGCTGCGTATATATTTTTTTTTTAATCCAGAAGAATGTTTCCGTACTTCCCTTCCCTTCCCTATAGGTGCATGTTGATTTACATTGCATGCTATTGCAGTGTTCTTAGTCTACCAGTTACAGATTACTCCTTTCAGTTCTTGTGCATTTCTGAATGTGTATCTACCTACTAAACTCGCATTTATTCAGACCTGATATGCAACTGCTACGGAAGTCAGCTATTGTGCTAGTTATGGTGTTTACCCCGTCAGTTGTTTTACTATCTAATAAGTACCTGATGACAGAGAAGGGGAGTGTCAGAAAATAGACCAGTCAGGTCAGGCTTTACGTTAGAAATGGTTTTCATAAGATTTAAGAGAATGCAGTTTTGGCATAAGGATTTACATACCGCTCCCGGTGTTCTGTTGGGCTGACGTTTTGCAAGAGGCTGAGGTGTTTTACTTTCAGAAGCTGTTTATGTAAATTGTCTTGCCTATGAGTACTCTCCTTCAGCTGTGTGTAACGAAGAAATAAATGTGCATCTCTAGACATGTGCATATGCATATAGAATTGTAAGTACACGGCTGGGGATGATGCTTGTATTGGATGAGCGTAGAAATACAGAGAGGGACAGCACTGGGGAAAGAAGAACCTTTGAAGATAGTCTAGCGTTGCTCTCGTTCTAGAGGTGAATGATCAACTTTCTGTACCATTCTTGACAAATGCTTGCCTAATTTATTCTTAAACATTTCCTGTAATTATTACTACTGTTGCAAAGATTGCCACATACCCTAAGTTTTTCAGGTTGTAATTTAAGCCCCATGATTCCGTGTAACTGTGTGCCGTGGATGCACAGAAAAGTTCTTCCTTATAGCTACCTTTTAGAGTTTAAACATTGTTCTTTCTCTTCAGTATTGCCCTTTCTAGGTTAAGCGGCTGTTTTTCAATTTATGCTTTGAAGTCAGACTCCTGTACATCGTTGAGCACCCTCTTGGACTTACTGTAGACCCTCGCCAGTTATACTACACCCTTCTTGAAAAGCAGTACATCATCTGGAGGGTTCAGCAGCTAATCCGTGCAAATGTAGCGCGGCAGAAATAATGCTTGGATGTACTACCTCAAGTGTGATGTGTGACGAGGATTCACTGGGCCTTTTGATTAGCAAGAAACGGTACATAAGAACTAGGTGACAGAAATAGGACACGAAGCTGGCACCCTGGTCTTCAAGCTTACAGTGCAGCTCCGTGGGCTTTGGCTGACTACAGAAGAGCATGAGGCACAGGAGAGAACTGCTGCTGGATCTTAGTGAAAGGATGGCAAGTCATTTGGAGAGAGGTTTTCAAAGCCAGGAATTCAAGTCGGGTGCCCAATTCCAGATTGCCTGTGACATCACTGTGTACTTCCCTCGCTTGTCTAACTTTGTGTTGTATATTGTCTAGCAGCTTTTCTTTGAAAGTTAACAAAGCTACACTTGTGTGATAGGTGATGTAATGATCTCATAACAATAGGCAAAATCCAAGTCACAGAAAATGCCAGCATTTGAAAGAGAGCCCTGATAAATTGCTAGTGCCTTATACCACTGCCACTTACCAGGCCTTCCATGTTAGAGCTGTGTTAATCACATTGATGCTGTTTCCTCAGACTTGGAGCTGTAATATCTGCTTCTTGTTTCAGCGTATATTATGAAGTTGCTGATGGCACTGCCTTAGCCCTTTGGCTAAGAAGAATAGCAAATAATTTGTGGATTATCCGTAGAAGCAGCAGCCAAACAGCATTCTCTTCCAATCAATAGGGAAGAAAGCTGCTGCACCGGTTTGTCTGGGTTCCCTCATACCAAAGGTCTTTCTCACATTTATTGATCCTTTTATATTTTCCAACTTGTTCAGGGTCAGCTGATGACCGGAGGGAACTGTCACATCTTTGAAAAGTGCTTGTAACTGTGAAAAGAGGTTTGTTGACTTCCTCACGTGATAAGTAGACATTGAAGAAATTGCATGTTGCTCATCTCTTAAGTCAGAGACCGGAATTGGATAGATACTGTGTTACGAGAAAATAAAATACAGCTGGGCCCCTTGAGACAGAAATGTAGTGATGAAATCGTGTCATATTATCACAGGGACGTAGTGACTGTTTTCTCAACTAACAAACAGATCCTAGGCAAACAGAATGTTTGTTCCAGGTAATTCTGGTCAGTCTCCCAAGGCAGTGGATCTGCTTTGCAAATGAGAAAATGTGGACCTAAATATTCAAACAGGATGGGCTATTTCTCTTCCCCAGTTGAAAATGGGCACAGCAGAGCCTGTATAGTATTCAAATTAGTAGCAGCTCCTTCGCCTGCTTGTTAGCAGACAGAGCAGAATCTGTACTTTCTCCTGTATGGCTCTTGAAAGAAACTTGGTTGAACTCCTTTGCTTGGTGGAAAAAAAAGTGGGATGTTGGATCAAGTGCAACTGTAGCAAATACTGAACTTCCTGAAACTATTTAGAGTGTTCATGTGTTGATACTCGTTAGAAAAAACCAAAACTTGAAAAAAATCCTATGAGGATTAAGCTATAAGATTGTTTTCGGGGGGGGGAAGGAAAACTAAATGGAAGATAGTTTTAGAGAAAGTAACTTTCATAGCACTTGGAGGTAACATAGCTGTCTGTAAACAGGATGTTTAAGGAAAAGATACTCGGTCTCTTTACGATTCTTTCTGTGGCCTTCTGACTGAAAAGTCTGACTGTGTGAACCCTGGTTATCTGTGTTACAGAAAACTGATGTGCTTTGCAAGCTGAGATTCTTCTGCAACAGAGCAAAGTAGGAGAGACATGGTCTTGTGGTTTGGGTTACTATCTTGTGATGTGCCAAAAGAGGTCAGAAACTGTTTTCAGAGACTCTGGTGTCAGGGCAGAGGTTTCTGGGGAGGCTGTAGCTCAGCCCATCAGCTCAGCTCACCCCGGGGGTGCGGGGCTGTGCGGAGGTGGCGGGAGGCGAGGGAGGGCGAGCGGCTCGGCTGGATGGGGCGAGGGGGCCGGGGCGGGGGCCGGGCCGGGCCGGGCCGGGGCCGGGCGGCCCCGCGCCACCCCCCCGCGTCGGCGCGGTGGCGGGCGGCGAAGCCCGTCGCCTTCGCAGCCGCGGTGAAGTGCGTGGGTCTGGCCGCAGCGTCCGGCGTTGTTGGCCGGCGAGGGAAAAATCCTCGCCGGGCCGGGGCTGAGGGGCCGGGGCTGCGGGCGCGGCGGCCCTCCGGGCTCGTCAGTCAGGCGTCCGCCTGAGGCCGCGGGGCTTCCCGCCGCTCGGGAGCCGCGGCCGGGCCTGTCAGCGGCGCGGCCCCTGCCCGCGGCGGCGGAGAGGCGCTGGGGCGTCCCGGTCTCCGGCGCGGGCAGCGAGCGGGGGGGGGGGGGTGGCTCCGGGCAAAGGAGGTTTGCAAAGGCCGGCTGGGGACGAGCGTTGGCGCTCGGCAGACCCGCGGTGATGTGCTGCAGCCCGGCGGCACCGAGGTGGAGGGAGGTTCTCGGTGGAGGGAACGTGTTCCTGCGGCCGCAGGAACTTGTGGAGGTACCTGCCGGCAGCAGTTGAGGAAGCGGGTTTTTTTACTGTGTTTTTTTTTCCTGTCTCTTTTTTTCGCCTTCTTTCTGTGCTTTTCACCAGTGCCCGCGGCAATGACTTTTTTTGCCGCCACAGCGTTAAGGTTTTTGCTGGAAAACATGTATGTTCTACAAAGCAATATCTTGTGCCTTTCAATCTACAGAACTTGTGGACAAATGCGTAGGTCCACGCACGCGTTCATGTTGTGATGAAGAGCGATCAGAAATTGTGGGAACGCTTCTAGGACTCGATGACTTTGTCCGTATCCTTTGATGGAGGTGTTTAAGGCCGTCCAGTTTATGCTCCAGCTCAGTGATGTTACTGCTTTTGAGAGGTTTGAGTTCACCGGATAGGAGAGCCTTTTTTGTATGGATCAGTTGTCTTGTTCTGATTTTTTTTATTTTACAGGTAAAATCACAGCTCAGCGTGAGATGGAAATAACTGGAAATAGTTCTATTTTTAAATTCGGGGCCTTATTTTCCTTGAAACTGGTTTTTCAGATACGGTGCTAGAAGACGTTACAGAATTGCAAGTGTTGTTTCTGCCTCCTGTTCCTCTTGAACGTTTGGTTTCCTGGGGAAAAATACTGTGTAAGCTCTGTAAGCAAAGAGGTTTTATGTTTTTGGAATATTTGCCAGCTGAAGGGTTTGTACCTTGGACTTACACTGTAGAGGATGATCTGTTCAGGACATCCATGTCATAGAGTAGCTGTTGCATGATTTATACTTGTAATCAGGTTCCTACTTGATAGCCTTAACTTTGCGTGGATTGTGTGTTGAACTTTGCAGTTGTTTGTTTTTACATTTCCTTAAGGTCTAGGCAAAGGCTTAGAGAGTTAGCAGACTTAAGGATAAGCATTTATTACTTTGTCCTGCCACGTTGCTATTTGAAACCTGTTCTGAGTGTTGGTGGTATTCAAGAAATTGCCGAGATTTCGAGGGTGAATCTGTATCTTTAGGTGTACTGAGCAGAAAAGTACAATGGATCTTTTTAGTTGCCAGATAGCTTGCTTTATCCAGGCGGTCAATTTGTCAAGATCAGGCTGCAGCGTGGCCAATTCATTTCTTAGTTCCAACAACTGCCATCTTAATGTAGAGATTTATTCTGTAATCAAAACTGGAACTGTTGTCCCTGGTTATGTGTGCTTACTTATTTGTTTTTAACGCTGCTTCAGTGAGACTCCGTCTGAGGGCAGAAGAATCACAAAGCTAGACCAGATTTTGCTAAATGGAAATAACATAACACTGGTAAGTCGTCCTTGTTAAAATGCTGCATGCATTTATTTTCTGTACCTGTAAATCAATCAGTCACTGAGCTCAGCTACTTTAAGCTGAGCTTTCCAGACAATTCCATTACACAAGGTAATTTCAAGTAGCTTCTGGGGCATATGTGTGTATGAAGGACGCTGGAAAAGTGATCTTGCTGTCTTAGTACACGTTACAGTTTAAAAAAAAAAAAAAAAAAAGAGCATGTCCCTAACTTTATTTGGTGAATGTTTTTCTGGTCTTCAGGTGTGCCAGGGAATCACTGGCTTTGTTAAGCGCTCCGTAAGCTGGTTCATACAGTGGCTTTTAACTCACGAGTGTTTGCCTGCATAAGCGTGTAGGTGGAATGCATCTACGTTTTATCCATTATTGTATGTATAGATGTGTTTGCAGCGGTTTGGATGTTTACAAGCTTGTCAAGTCATTTGGCAGTTATGATTACCATGTGATGCCCAGAGAGCTGTACCTTTACGTGCTCTGAAAAAAATCCGGAGGTCTGTTGGCTTATACCAAATCAGAAGCACTATGATTTTTAGTTTATTATCTGCTGGTGTAGGTAGGTCAGTACTGCAACAGTAATTAAATACTGTGATTATGCATCCCTAAGCTGAATTCTGCGACTTCCTAAATACCACAAGAGCAGACCTAGAATAGTTTGTTGTTTGTCGGCATAGATGGCTACAAAGTCAGGACTTCCTACGTAAAAGCATTCCTAATTTTGTGGGAAGAGGAGAGGATGACCAACTCGAGTCGAAATGAGCTCTGTGTGAACGAGGAACAATCTCCATTTTGCTGTCTTACCCAGCTTGCACCTCCTCACTGTGTGTCTGAGCAAGTGCCATCTTGCCTTAATTTCTAAGCCTCTTTCTGCTTTGGTTATTGTTCTGCCTCCTTAAAGGATAGCGCGTGTTCTGACTTCTTGTGTGGGGTAAAATTACTACCCTCCGGTTAAGCTGGTGGTATACTGCCCTGGAAGCAGAAGCTGGTGATGCTTAGAGTGCAAATTTTCAGCGAGACGTAGATACATTTCTGTATCGGATCTTGTGCCTCTCTTGCGGACACGTCTTCCCACGTCAGGAAGACTATGCTTTAGACTTTTTCTTACTTCGGTCCTGAAAGCAGCAAAGTTCTTCCTCTTTAGAAGTGCTCAGCTAATTATTAAGAACGTATCAGTAAAAGCAATGGTTATCCTCTTCTTTTATCCCTTATTCAGGAAAGGTGCATCACTAATGATGATGCTGGTTTTGTAAGTTGAAACCGTTACTTTCCTGTAAAGACACACTAATTTGTTCTGAATAAAAGCCTTTCTTTTTGTTCTCTTTGTGCTCAGTTACGTAAGTGCACGAGTGAGTTAGTTTTCCAACGGGTTGATGGAGTGGAAAAAGAGTAGTTACGTTCCAGTTGCTGTCGGTCTTCAGTTTTTCTACATCTGTTGCATTTGTTTATGGCCCAAGTCTATATAAAACCCAAATCGTGGGCCAAGAGATTGCTATTCTTTGCACTACAGGCAGATACTAAGCTGGATCATTTGTTTAAACCCTGCTTCAGGCTGTGTCGCCAGAAACCGTGTGGTAGAGTGCTGCAGAATTCTGAAAGCTCTTCAGAGTGGATGCATCTGTTTGATGCTCAGCAGCCGTTGGTTCTGCTGGCCTTGAGGTTCAGCCCTCTTGGACTTGTTTTGCTTGGCAGATGTACTCTCTTGTAGTAAAGGCATTGTAGTGGTATTTTGCGAGTGAGGACAGACAGACCAGACATCGTTCATGTCCAGGGAGCCGGGGCGGGAAGGTTGGTGTTCAAGCTTCTCATTCCTGTCAGCGGTGACTCCGCTTGCACCACTAAGTGGTGCTGTGTACATACGCTTTATTAAATCGGGAGCTGCCTGGGCCTGCCTGCTTGTGTAGTTCGGAGCGGTCCTTTTAGAGAAAATGTTCTTTTGGCTGCATTTGTTCTCCTGTGATACAAAAACTTGACAGCTGTTGGGGGCAACTACTACTTTAGGAGAATTTCTATAAAGTAAGAAATTGCTGGTTTTATTTTGTCATGGTGGGCACAAAATTAACTGATTCAAAATCACGTCCACTGCAGCTTATGCTTCCTTAACACACCACTCAACTGATTTCTATGCGTAAATGTCTTCGGAGAGGAATCACAGGTGCCTGCTGTGACTATAGGGACAAGCAGTATGGGCTCACAGGAACAGAACATGCTTTGCCTTCCCATCACCAGAAGAAAGAGAGAAAGAAAGAATGAGGTGAAGAAGGGTGCTCAGGAGCAAGAGGCTGCAAGGAAGTTGCTGTACATGATCCTTTTGCCTTGCTTTATCTGACAGAAAAGCTGCCTTCTGCTAGTTGGGTCTTGGCTTGAAAGACAAGGGGAGAGAGACTCCCGCCCCTCTCCCAGGGAGTGTGCTACTTTTGACTGGCTTGTTCTGACTATGTGATCTGCAATTACAATATTGAGATTGCATGGTGACAGTCTATACCACTGACTCCCTGAGTGGTTTTTCATTTCTGTCCCCGCTTCCTTCTCCAGCTTTTTTCAATATATCAATTTAAAAAAAAAAAAAATAAAAATAAAAATTTAACCTTACATGAACATCATCTGTTGGCTTTGGCCCCAAACACTTTATTTCCTAGAAATAAGTTGAGTCTTTTCATCAGAATATGTAAAAGATTTCTAGCCACTGTAGTACTATTGTATTGTTTGTTTTTTTAAATAAGATTCTGTCCAGGTTCCAGCATGTGCACTAAATTTCTACTGCAGTAGAAGAGAGTCTTAAGCTGAAGAGAGATTTCATGCTTGGGAGAGAAAAAGGGCAGATCTTGACTCAAAAGTAACTTTTCCAAGGGAAAGGTAAACTCTTTTGTTTCTTTGGGGATTTTTATTCTGATAGCACAAGCATCTTGTTCTCTCAGGATTTTGTAATCTCTGGGAAAAAAACCCTTGGTGTTGTGTCACTTTCCTCCTTCCCTGGTTGTGTTTTTTTCACTCCTTTTCAGAGGAAGTGCTAATACTGTTATAATTTAGGAAGACATTTTAACTTTTGACTCGGAGGTCTGCAGACTTCACTGTAAAGACAGTTTCTGTGCATCCAAATGCTGTTAATCCCTTCAAATACGAAATGAAAGATGTGTAACTTGGAGCTGAGACTGAGTCAGAGTATTCCAGATGGGTCTGGTTTACTTTGCATTCAGTGTTCCTGTAGCCTGTTGCTTTGGAAGGTGCAGGTAATAAGCTTTTCAATTGAATAAATGAGCGGTAGTGGTTTTTTGTTTTCCTCCCCTAGAAACGTAGTGCTTGATCAGACTGCACTGACCTGTAGAAGTTGTGGGCACTGTGGTGTTCTCCAGAATGCTACTTGGGCTGCCACTACAAGTAGGCCATTTAAAATAATAACCTTAGACTTTAAAAATACATAAAAACTTCATGATGCTTAAAGTATAGAGCAGAGTAGTCATCAGGTTAAAATAACTTCATGCTTATGACATGCACAGTGATGGTTCCTTTCAGGTTTTTTGGTTGTTGGTGGTGGTGGTTGTTTTTTCTTCTTTAAGATGGCACTGGTCGCAGTGATCTTCAGTTTTACGGCACAGCTAACTGTCTTAGTATAGATATGGTTCCTTTCTGCCTACTATTTCCGTTTACTGGCAGACATAGTTAAGATAGCTCTTTGGAGTTGTGGAGTGCGCGTGTGTATATATCTATGTGTGTGTGTGTGTGTGTGTGTGAATGTGTCTGAAAATAAGAAGACCTAAAGTCCCCTCCCCACATCATTAGCTTTCGCTGCCCTGTATTTCAGTGTTACCAAGATTTTAAAGTGACCCAAGTATTGCTGTTGCAAATGTTTCCATGTTTGTCTAACTATTGTGATGACATAAAAAAAAATAAAATCAAAACACTAAATGTTTTATTACTTGCCCTATAAGTATATAGGCGTTCCCTGTCTAATATCTATTTCTTTTTTCAGGATTCACTGTATTTATTTTTTTTTACCCTATGAAACGGAAAGAGATTTCTGGCTTACTGTTGGCTTTTGATAGACGTTTTATCCTTGGGGAATTGCCCACCAATTACTTCATAGAGTTTGGAATTTAACTGAAGGACATTTTGCATGCCCGTGTTCAAATAGCGATGCTAACAGGCCACCATACGGTTCATGTTGATAGCTTTATGGATACTTAAAGGTAGGCAATAGTCTTATTTTTTAATAATGCTTAACCTTTTTCTCTTTGGCATGAACAAGCAAGTCTGCCTGGTTTTGTAGGACTTGCAGCTTTTCCTTAACATCAGACTTTAAAAAGGGGAGAACCAGTAGTATCAGGTACGCAGTTAGGATGGTGATTTTTAAAATACTAAGCTGCGTAACAGTCTCGGGAAGAACATGCGTGACTGGGCGTGAGAGTCTGTGGTACAGCATTACTAACCTTTGCTAAAAAAAGTTTTGAAGAATGAAGCATTTGCTTTATGAACGGTACTTGAGGACGAATTCTGATGCTGCTGCTAAAGTTGATTGAAAAATAGGCACTGATTTCAGTGATGATGCAGGTGTGGTTTCTGTTCATGCCTTAAATCTGAAAAGAAGAGAAGAGAAACCTCCATTTGAAGGAGGATTTTGTATGAAGGGTAATCAAACCAGTAACCTGCTTTAAGAACGACTTTAACATATTTGGAGCATCGGTTAAAGGCAAATAAGTCAAGTTTATCATATCCTCCTACATAAGCTGTGACTATTGAATACAGTCGGCAGTCCACCTCAGAACTTGCTGGTGCGCAACTGCAACGTGTTAAGTTGTAAGACTTCACAGCCACGAGCTGATGGGCCACAGTTCTCTCCGAGCATAAAGCGCTGTAAGTTTTAGTTTCTTGCACAGCAGTGACTCTTTTCAACATTAGTAACTATACAACAGGGTAAAAGGCAAATTTAGTGAAGAATAATGTGTCATTCTCAGAGTAGCTGTTTGCATTTCACCATGATGCAGATGCTTTTTATAGCAGTTGTGTTGGCACATGTGTTAGAATTCGGTTAATTCTCTCCTGAACTCATTTAAACTTTTGGCTTCAACTGCATCACTGGCAATATGTTTCAGAATAGAATAATTATTTCCTTTAAAAAAAAAAACGGGGGTGGGGGGGTAAGAAGAAGGGGTGGAGGAAGCGGGGATAAAAAAATCTGTTGTCTGCCAGTGCTGTGGGCTGCTCACTCATTTTTCTGTAGAACTTCTGGGGGTTTTTTGTTGTTGTTGTTGTTGTTGTTCTTCTACCTTAATGCTAATAGGCATTTCTACCTTTTCTACCTTGTTTTTCTACCTAATGCTAATAGGCATTAGCCTATCCTCTGCACCTTTGGTCATTTCCTGAAGTTTGTCTGTAGTTTCCTACATTAGTAGGTAAATGTATCTATTTTACTTTACAGAGTTTTGATAGTTTTTTAAATTATACAAGAAATTTAAGTCTTGGAACAAATGTCTTTGCTTATTGATTTTTGTGAGTAGCTGCAAAAATCTTATTTGTTAGTTGCCCCTTTTAAAATTAAAATAAAAATGAATGCTATGCAAGAAATAGGTTGCAAGTAACTGTTAGGGTCTTACTACTGCTCGCTGTTGAGAGATCGTGGGAAGTGCAGAGAATTTGTGTTAAAAGTTACGGGCATTTTTCAAGATAGTTTTCCAGGTCTGAGGCGTGCTGAAATATCTTTTTCCTATGATAGTGTGTTTAGTTTCGTTGACTTCAGCGGAACACACAGAATACATTGACTTAAACTAGCTGAGAATCTGATGATAAGGTTTTATACTCTACCTAACATAGTGTTGTGATGACCTGTCCCCTGAACTCAAAATTATGTTTGATGATCGTAACAGGAGGCCGGATCTTTGATCTGGAAATTATGCTGATAGCGACATTACAGAATCCAGGCTTGTAACTTCACTGGTTTCTTGCAGCCCCTCAAGTTCATGAAGGACAATAAAGACCCATTCTCTTTTGTTCTTGTGCTATGATCAGGGATGGAAGTATGACCTTGTCAGTTGTAAGAAGTGGCTTAACTGCTGTTGGAGTCTGCTTTTATGCCTGGAAAACCTGTTGATTTGCATGGGTTTGCACAGCTTGTGCTAATGATATGGCTGGAATGAGACAGGGTCTTGTGTAGTCTGCAAGGGCTGTATATGGTCCTGGTTTATAGCTCGGTGGGAGGGATTGGTTCAAGTTACTTCTGATTTGCCCTATTTAATATCTTAAATAGGAGTGAACAGGGTGATTGGAACAGTTTCATTTTTACAAGAGGAAATTTATAAATCGGTTTTTATCCTGTGTTAGAATTAAGATATGTATTTACTGGAGACAACGAGTCTAGCCTGAACACTGAAACAGCTCTGTTTTGGGCACACTATTGGAACTTTTTTAAAATTTTCAAATCATAACAGTCTGTCAGTTCATGCTTGTTGAGTCTGAGACAGCAAGTGATGCCCTTTGAACAGGGAAACATTGCTAATAATTGATATTTGGTTTGTAGACTATACCTTTTGTATGCTCTAAAGTCACCTGTTGTTTCCCTTTCATTTATAAAAGTTCTGTTCGTCAAACCATATAAGCGCATACCTAAATTCAGTGTTAAACTTCCTGAATTGCTCTAAACTATTGTGTTGCTGTAAACTGTTTTGGCTGATAAACCTAAGCGGTCAGCTTGGTATTCCTCCATGTATATGTGATTAAGATGCAATAGCTCGGAACAAGTTACCAGGCAACTGCATGCTCCAGCTGCATAGGAGGCACAAAGCAGCTGGCCCGTTCCTTGTAATCAGTGGGAAAGTACAGATTCTCCTGTGACCTTGGTCACTTTTGTCTATAACATATTAGATAAGAGTATTTTGATACTCCTCTCGCAGTGGGAGAAACACTGCTTGTGTCTGTGCAGTGTGTGAAAATCACTTTACCAAGATGCTTTTATTTCTAAAACCCTTGGAAAAAAACCTCAAAACGGAGTTTTAAAACTTTTATAATCCGAGGCAAACTTCAGGATTTTCATTCTTACAAAGTATTTTACAATTGTGTAACCTTGTAGACTGTACGGAGAATGAGGATCTTGCATGTGACATACTCAAAAGTTTCATTTTTGGTGTTCTACACGCTTCTACTGATCGCAGCGCCTTTGTTTCCTAAGGGCAACTGGCAACAGACAATGCGTATGGGTTTCAAGGCCCTGTGGAACAGAGAAGGTAGTTTGCCAGTGTTCTTACTGCTGTTGCAGACATTGTTTCAGTGGATTGAAAGTGGCACATTCCAAGTACCTTTTCCTACCATTGCTGCGTATATATTTTTTTTTAATCCAGAAGAATGTTTCCGTACTTCCCTTCCCTTCCCTATAGGTGCATGTTGATTTACATTGCATGCTATTGCAGTGTTCTTAGTCTACCAGTTACAGATTACTCCTTTCAGTTCTTGTGCATTTCTGAATGTGTATCTACCTACTAAACTCACATTTATTCAGACCTGATATGCAACTGCTACGGAAGTCAGCTATTGTGCTAGTTATGGTGTTTACCCCGTCAGTTGTTTTACTATCTAATAAGTACCTGATGACAGAGAAGGGGAGTGTCAGAAAATAGACCAGTCAGGTCAGGCTTTACGTTAGAAATGGTTTTCATAAGATTTAAGAGAATGCAGTTTTGGCATAAGGATTTACATACCGCTCCCGGTGTTCTGTTGGGCTGACGTTTTGCAAGAGGCTGAGGTGTTTTACTTTCAGAAGCTGTTTATGTAAATTGTCTTGCCTATGAGTACTCTCCTTCAGCTGTGTGTAACGAAGAAATAAATGTGCATCTCTAGACATGTGCATATGCATATAGAATTGTAAGTACACGGTTGGGGATGATGCTTGTATTGGATGAGCGTAGAAATACAGAGAGGGACAGCACTGGGGAAAGAAGAACCTTTGAAGATAGTCTAGCGTTGCTCTCGTTCTAGAGGTGAATGATCAACTTTCTGTACCATTCTTGACAAATGCTTGCCTAATTTATTCTTAAACATTTCCTGTAATTATTACTACTGTTGCAAAGATTGCCACATACCCTAAGTTTTTCAGGTTGTAATTTAAGCCCCATGGTTCCGTGTAACTGTGTGCAGTGGATGCACAGAAAAGTTCTTCCTTATAGCTACCTTTTAGAGTTTAAACATTGTTCTTTCTCTTCAGTATTGCCCTTTCTAGGTTAAGCGGCTGTTTTTCAATTTATGCTTTGAAGTCAGACTCCTGTACATCGTTGAGCACCCTCTTGGACTTACTGTAGACCCTCGCCAGTTATACTACACCCTTCTTGAAAAGCAGTACATCATCTGGAGGGTTCAGCAGCTAATCCGTGCAAATGTAGCGCGGCAGAAATAATGCTTGGATGTACTACCTCAAGTGTGATGTGTGACGAGGATTCACTGGGCCTTTTGATTAGCAAGAAACGGTACATAAGAACTAGGTGACAGAAATAGGACACGAAGCTGGCACCCTGGTCTTCAAGCTTACAGTGCAGCTCCGTGGGCTTTGGCTGACTACAGAAGAGCATGAGGCACAGGAGAGAACTGCTGCTGGATCTTAGTGAAAGGATGGCAAGTCATTTGGAGAGAGGTTTTCAAAGCCAGGAATTCAAGTCGGGTGCCCAATTCCAGATTGCCTGTGACATCACTGTGTACTTCCCTCGCTTGTCTAACTTTGTGTTGTATATTGTCTAGCAGCTTTTCTTTGAAAGTTAACAAAGCTACACTTGTGTGATAGGTGATGTAATGATCTCATAACAATAGGCAAAATCCAAGTCACAGAAAATGCCAGCATTTGAAAGAGAGCCCTGATAAATTGCTAGTGCCTTATACCACTGCCACTTACCAGGCCTTCCATGTTAGAGCTGTGTTAATCACATTGATGCTGTTTCCTCAGACTTGGAGCTGTAATATCTGCTTCTTGTTTCAGCGTATATTATGAAGTTGCTGATGGCACTGCCTTAGCCCTTTGGCTAAGAAGAATAGCAAATAATTTGTGGATTATCCGTAGAAGCAGCAGCCAAACAGCATTCTCTTCCAATCAATAGGGAAGAAAGCTGCTGCACCGGTTTGTCTGGGTTCCCTCATACCAAAGGTCTTTCTCACATTTATTGATCCTTTTATATTTTCCAACTTGTTCAGGGTCAGCTGATGACCGGAGGGAACTGTCACATCTTTGAAAAGTGCTTGTAACTGTGAAAAGAGGTTTGTTGACTTCCTCACGTGATAAGTAGACATTGAAGAAATTGCATGTTGCTCATCTCTTAAGTCAGAGACCGGAATTGGATAGATACTGTGTTACGAGAAAATAAAATACAGCTGGGCCCCTTGAGACAGAAATGTAGTGATGAAATCGTGTCATATTATCACAGGGACGTAGTGACTGTTTTCTCAACTAACAAACAGATCCTAGGCAAACAGAATGTTTGTTCCAGGTAATTCTGGTCAGTCTCCCAAGGCAGTGGATCTGCTTTGCAAATGAGAAAATGTGGACCTAAATATTCAAACAGGATGGGCTATTTCTCTTCCCCAGTTGAAAATGGGCACAGCAGAGCCTGTATAGTATTCAAATTAGTAGCAGCTCCTTCGCCTGCTTGTTAGCAGACAGAGCAGAATCTGTACTTTCTCCTGTATGGCTCTTGAAAGAAACTTGGTTGAACTCCTTTGCTTGGTGGAAAAAAAAGTGGGATGTTGGATCAAGTGCAACTGTAGCAAATACTGAACTTCCTGAAACTATTTAGAGTGTTCATGTGTTGATACTCGTTAGAAAAAACCAAAACTTGAAAAAAATCCTATGAGGATTAAGCTATAAGATTGTTTTCGGGGGGGGGAAGGAAAACTAAATGGAAGATAGTTTTAGAGAAAGTAACTTTCATAGCACTTGGAGGTAACATAGCTGTCTGTAAACAGGATGTTTAAGGAAAAGATACTCGGTCTCTTTACGATTCTTTCTGTGGCCTTCTGACTGAAAAGTCTGACTGTGTGAACCCTGGTTATCTGTGTTACGGAAAACTGATGTGCTTTGCAAGCTGAGATTCTTCTGCAACAGAGCAAAGTAGGAGAGACATGGTCTTGTGGTTTGGGTTACTATCTTGTGACGTGCCAAAAGAGGTCAGAAACTGTTTTCAGAGAGACTCTGGTGTCAGGGCAGAGGTTTCTGGGGAGGCTGTAGCTCAGCCCATCAGCTCAGCTCACCCCGGGGGTGCGGGGCTGTGCGGAGGTGGCGGGAGGCGAGGGAGGGCGAGCGGCTCGGCTGGATGGGGCGAGGGGGCCGGGGCCGGGGCCGGGCCGGGCCGGGGCCGGGCGGCCCCGCGCCACCCCCCCGCGTCGGCGCGGTGGCGGGCGGCGAAGCCCGTCGCCTTCGCAGCCGCGGTGAAGTGCGCGGGTCTGGCCGCAGCGTCCGGCGTTGTTGGCCGGCGAGGGAAAAATCCTCGCCGGGCCGGGGCTGAGGGGCCGGGGCTGCGGGCGCGGCGGCCCTCCGGGCTCGTCAGTCAGGCGTCCGCCTGAGGCCGCGGGGCTTCCCGCCGCTCGGGAGCCGCGGCCGGGCCTGTCAGCGGCGCGGCCCCTGCCCGCGGCGGCGGAGAGGCGCTGGGGCGTCCCGGTCTCCGGCGCGGGCAGCGAGCGGGGGGGGGGGTGGCTCCGGGCAAAGGAGGTTTGCAAAGGCCGGCTGGGGACGAGCGTTGGCGCTCGGCAGACCCGCGGTGATGTGCTGCAGCCCGGCGGCACCGAGGTGGAGGGAGGTTCTCGGTGGAGGGAACGTGTTCCTGCGGCCGCAGGAACTTGTGGAGGTACCTGCCGGCAGCAGTTGAGGAAGCGGGTTTTTTTACTGTGGTTTTTTTCCTGTCTCTTTTTTTCGCCTTCTTTCTGTGCTTTTCACCAGTGCCCGCGGCAATGACTTTTTTTGCCGCCACAGCGTTAAGGTTTTTGCTGGAAAACATGTATGTTCTACAAAGCAATATCTTGTGCCTTTCAATCTACAGAACTTGTGGACAAATGCGTAGGTCCACGCACGCGTTCATGTTGTGATGAAGAGCGATCAGAAATTGTGGGAACGCTTCTAGGACTCGATGACTTTGTCCGTATCCTTTGATGGAGGTGTTTAAGGCCGTCCAGTTTATGCTCCAGCTCAGTGATGTTACTGCTTTTGAGAGGTTTGAGTTCACCGGATAGGAGAGCCTTTTTTGTATGGATCAGTTGTCTTGTTCTGATTTTTTTTATTTTACAGGTAAAATCACAGCTCAGCGTGAGATGGAAATAACTGGAAATAGTTCTATTTTTAAATTCGGGGCCTTATTTTCCTTGAAACTGGTTTTTCAGATACGGTGCTAGAAGACGTTACAGAATTGCAAGTGTTGTTTCTGCCTCCTGTTCCTCTTGAACGTTTGGTTTCCTGGGGAAAAATACTGTGTAAGCTCTGTAAGCAAAGAGGTTTTATGTTTTTGGAATATTTGCCAGCTGAAGGGTTTGTACCTTGGACTTACACTGTAGAGGATGATCTGTTCAGGACATCCATGTCATAGAGTAGCTGTTGCATGATTTATACTTGTAATCAGGTTCCTACTTGATAGCCTTAACTTTGCGTGGATTGTGTGTTGAACTTTGCAGTAGTTTGTTTGTTTTTACATTTCCTTAAGGTCTAGGCAAAGGCTTAGAGAGTTAGCAGACTTAAGGATAAGCATTTATTACTTTGTCCTGCCACGTTGCTATTTGAAACCTGTTCTGAGTGTTGGTGGTATTCAAGATATTGCCGAGATTTCGAGGGTGAATCTGTATCTTTAGGTGTACTGAGCAGAAAAGTACAATGGATCTTTTTAGTTGCCAGATAGCTTGCTTTATCCAGGCGGTCAATTTGTCAAGATCAGGCTGCAGCGTGGCCAATTCATTTCTTAGTTCCAACAACTGCCATCTTAATGTAGAGATTTATTCTGTAATCAAAACTGGAACTGTTGTCCCTGGTTATGTGTGCTTACTTATTTGTTTTTAACGCTGCTTCAGTGAGACTCCGTCTGAGGGCAGAAGAATCACAAAGCTAGACCAGATTTTGCTAAATGGAAATAACATAACACTGGTAAGTCGTCCTTGTTAAAATGCTGCATGCATTTATTTTCTGTACCTGTAAATCAATCAGTCACTGAGCTCAGCTACTTTAAGCTGAGCTTTCCAGACAATTCCATTACACAAGGTAATTTCAAGTAGCTTCTGGGGCATATGTGTGTATGAAGGACGCTGGAAAAGTGATCTTGCTGTCTTAGTACACGTTACAGTTTAAAAAAAAAAAAAAAAAAAAAAAGAGCATGTCCCTAACTTTATTTGGTGAATGTTTTTCTGGTCTTCAGGTGTGCCAGGGAATCACTGGCTTTGTTAAGCGCTCCGTAAGCTGGTTCATACAGTGGCTTTTAACTCACGAGTGTTTGCCTGCATAAGCGTGTAGGTGGAATGCATCTACGTTTTATCCATTATTGTATGTATAGATGTGTTTGCAGCAGTTTGGATGTTTACAAGCTTGTCAAGTCATTTGGCAGTTATGATTACCATGTGATGCCCAGAGAGCTGTACCTTTACGTGCTCTGAAAAAAATCCGGAGGTCTGTTGGCTTATACCAAATCAGAAGCACTATGATTTTTAGTTTATTATCTGCTGGTGTAGGTAGGTCAGTACTGCAACAGTAATTAAATACTGTGATTATGCATCCCTAAGCTGAATTCTGCGACTTCCTAAATACCACAAGAGCAGACCTAGAATAGTTTGTTGTTTGTCGGCATAGATGGCTACAAAGTCAGGACTTCCTACGTAAAAGCATTCCTAATTTTGTGGGAAGAGGAGAGGATGACCAACTCGAGTCGAAATGAGCTCTGTGTGAACGAGGAACAATCTCCATTTTGCTGTCTTACCCAGCTTGCACCTCCTCACTGTGTGTCTGAGCAAGTGCCATCTTGCCTTAATTTCTAAGCCTCTTTCTGCTTTGGTTATTGTTCTGCCTCCTTAAAGGATAGCGCGTGTTCTGACTTCTTGTGTGGGGTAAAATTACTACCCTCCGGTTAAGCTGGTGGTATACTGCCCTGGAAGCAGAAGCTGGTGATGCTTAGAGTGCAAATTTTCAGCGAGACGTAGATACATTTCTGTATCGGATCTTGTGCCTCTCTTGCGGACACGTCTTCCCACGTCAGGAAGACTATGCTTTAGACTTTTTCTTACTTCGGTCCTGAAAGCAGCAAAGTTCTTCCTCTTTAGAAGTGCTCAGCTAATTATTAAGAACGTATCAGTAAAAGCAATGGTTATCCTCTTCTTTTATCCCTTATTCAGGAAAGGTGCATCACTAATGATGATGCTGGTTTTGTAAGTTGAAACCGTTACTTTCCTGTAAAGACACACTAATTTGTTCTGAATAAAAGCCTTTCTTTTTGTTCTCTTTGTGCTCAGTTACGTAAGTGCACGAGTGAGTTAGTTTTCCAACGGGTTGATGGAGTGGAAAAAGAGTAGTTACGTTCCAGTTGCTGTCGGTCTTCAGTTTTTCTACATCTGTTGCATTTGTTTATGGCCCAAGTCTATATAAAACCCAAATCGTGGGCCAAGAGATTGCTATTCTTTGCACTACAGGCAGATACTAAGCTGGATCATTTGTTTAAACCCTGCTTCAGGCTGTGTCGCCAGAAACCGTGTGGTAGAGTGCTGCAGAATTCTGAAAGCTCTTCAGAGTGGATGCATCTGTTTGATGCTCAGCAGCCGTTGGTTCTGCTGGCCTTGAGGTTCAGCCCTCTTGGACTTGTTTTGCTTGGCAGATGTACTCTCTTGTAGTAAAGGCATTGTAGTGGTATTTTGCGAGTGAGGACAGACAGACCAGACATCGTTCATGTCCAGGGAGCCGGGGCGGGAAGGTTGGTGTTCAAGCTTCTCATTCCTGTCAGCGGTGACTCCGCTTGCACCACTAAGTGGTGCTGTGTACATACGCTTTATTAAATCGGGAGCTGCCTGGGCCTGCCTGCTTGTGTAGTTCGGAGCGGTCCTTTTAGAGAAAATGTTCTTTTGGCTGCATTTGTTCTCCTGTGATACAAAAACTTGACAGCTGTTGGGGGCAACTACTACTTTAGGAGAATTTCTATAAAGTAAGAAATTGCTGGTTTTATTTTGTCATGGTGGGCACAAAATTAACTGATTCAAAATCACGTCCACTGCAGCTTATGCTTCCGTAACACACCACTCAACTGATTTCTATGCGTAAATGTCTTCGGAGAGGAATCACAGGTGCCTGCTGTGACTATAGGGACAAGCAGTATGGGCTCACAGGAACAGAACATGCTTTGCCTTCCCATCACCAGAAGAAAGAGAGAAAGAAAGAAAGAGGTGAAGAAGGGTGCTCAGGAGCAAGAGGCTGCAAGGAAGTTGCTGTACATGATCCTTTTGCCTTGCTTTATCTGACAGAAAAGCTGCCTTCTGCTAGTTGGGTCTTGGCTTGAAAGACAAGGGGAGAGAGACTCCCGCCCCTCTCCCAGGGAGTGTGCTACTTTTGACTGGCTTGTTCTGACTATGTGATCTGCAATTACAATATTGAGATTGCATGGTGACAGTCTATACCACTGACTCCCTGAGTGGTTTTTCATTTCTGTCCCCGCTTCCTTCTCCAGCTTTTTTCAATATATCAATTTAAAAAAAAAAAAAATAAAAATAAAAATTTAACCTTACATGAACATCATCTGTTGGCTTTGGCCCCAAACACTTTATTTCCTAGAAATAAGTTGAGTCTTTTCATCAGAATATGTAAAAGATTTCTAGCCACTGTAGTACTATTGCATTGTTTCTTTTTTTAAATAAGATTCTGTCCAGGTTCCAGCATGTGCACTAAATTTCTACTGCAGTAGAAGAGAGTCTTAAGCTGAAGAGAGATTTCATGCTTGGGAGAGAAAAAGGGCAGATCTTGACTCAAAAGTAACTTTTCCAAGGGAAAGGTAAACTCTTTTGTTTCTTTGGGGATTTTTATTCTGATAGCACAAGCATCTTGTTCTCTCAGGATTTTGTAATCTCTGGGAAAAAAACCCTTGGTGTTGTGTTGCTTTCCTCCTTCCCTGGTTGTGTTTTTTTCACTCCTTTTCAGAGGAAGTGCTAATACTGTTATAATTTAGGAAGACATTTTAACTTTTGACTCGGAGGTCTGCAGACTTCACTGTAAAGACAGTTTCTGTGCATCCAAATGCTGTTAATCCCTTCAAATACGAAATGAAAGATGTGTAACTTGGAGCTGAGACTGAGTCAGAGTATTCCAGATGGGTCTGGTTTACTTTGCATTCAGTGTTCCTGTAGCCTGTTGCTTTGGAAGGTGCAGGTAATAAGCTTTTCAATTGAATAAATGAGCGGTAGTGGTTTTTTGTTTTCCTCCCCTAGAAACATAGTGCTTGATCAGACTGCACTGACCTGTAGAAGTTGTGGGCACTGTGGTGTTCTCCAGAATGCTACTTGGGCTGCCACTACAAGTAGGCCATTTAAAATAATAACCTTAGACTTTAAAAATACATAAAAACTTCATGATGCTTAAAGTATAGAGCAGAGTAGTCATCAGGTTAAAATAACTTCATGCTTATGACATGCACAGTGATGGTTCCTTTCAGGTTTTTTGGTTGTTGTTGGTGGTGGTTGTTTTTTCTTCTTTAAGATGGCACTGGTCGCAGTGATCTTCAGTTTTACGGCACAGCTAACTGTCTTAGTATAGATATGGTTCCTTTCTGCCTACTATTTCCGTTTACTGGCAGACATAGTTAAGATAGCTCTTTGGAGTTGTGGAGTGCGCGTGTGTATATATCTATGTGTGTGTGTGTGTGTGTGTGAATGTGTCTGAAAATAAGAAGACCTAAAGTCCCCTCCCCACATCATTAGCTTTCGCTGCCCTGTATTTCAGTGTTACCAAGATTTTAAAGTGACCCAAGTATTGCTGTTGCAAATGTTTCCATGTTTGTCTAACTATTGTGATGACATAAAAAAAAATAAAATCAAAACACTAAATGTTTTATTACTTGCCCTATAAGTATATAGGCGTTCCCTGTCTAATATCTATTTCTTTTTTCAGGATTCACTGTATTTATTTTTTTTTACCCTATGAAACGGAAAGAGATTTCTGGCTTACTGTTGGCTTTTGATAGACGTTTTATCCTTGGGGAATTGCCCACCAATTACTTCATAGAGTTTGGAATTTAACTGAAGGACATTTTGCATGCCCGTGTTCAAATAGCGATGCTAACAGGCCACCATACGGTTCATGTTGATAGCTTTATGGATACTTAAAGGTAGGCAATAGTCTTATTTTTTAATAATGCTTAACCTTTTTCTCTTTGGCATGAACAAGCAAGTCTGCCTGGTTTTGTAGGACTTGCAGCTTTTCCTTAACATCAGACTTTAAAAAGGGGAGAACCAGTAGTATCAGGTACGCAGTTAGGATGGTGATTTTTAAAATACTAAGCTGCGTAACAGTCTCGGGAAGAACATGCGTGACTGGGCGTGAGAGTCTGTGGTACAGCATTACTAACCTTTGCTAAAAAAAGTTTTGAAGAATGAAGCATTTGCTTTATGAACGGTACTTGAGGACGAATTCTGATGCTGCTGCTAAAGTTTATTGAAAAATAGGCACTGATTTCAGTGATGATGCAGGTGTGGTTTCTGTTCATGCCTTAAATCTGAAAAGAAGAGAAGAGAAACCTCCATTTGAAGGAGGATTTTGTATGAAGGGTAATCAAACCAGTAACCTGCTTTAAGAACGACTTTAACATATTTGGAGCATCGGTTAAAGGCAAATAAGTAAAGTTTATCATATCCTCCTACATAAGCTGTGACTATTGAATACAGTCGGCAGTCCGCCTCAGAACTTGCTGGTGCGCAACTGCAACGTGTTAAGTTGTAAGACTTCACAGCCACGAGCTGATGGGCCACAGTTCTCTCCGAGCATAAAGCGCTGTAAGTTTTAGTTTCTTGCACAGCAGTGACTCTTTTCAACATTAGTAACTATACAACAGGGTAAAAGGCAAATTTAGTGAAGAATAATGTGTCATTCTCAGAGTAGCTGTTTGCATTTCACCATGATGCAGATGCTTTTTATAGCAGTTGTGTTGGCACATGTGTTAGAATTCGGTTAATTCTCTCCTGAACTCATTTAAACTTTTGGCTTCAACTGCATCACTGGCAATATGTTTCAGAATAGAATAATTATTTCCTTTAAAAAAAAACGGGGGTGGGGGGGTAAGAAGAAGGGGTGGAGGAAGCGGGGATAAAAAAATCTGTTGTCTGCCAGTGCTGTGGGCTGCTCACTCATTTTTCTGTAGAACTTCTGGGGGTTTTTTGTTGTTGTTGTTGTTGTTCTTCTTCTACCTTAATGCTAATAGGCATTTCTACCTTTTCTACCTTGTTTTTCTACCTAATGCTAATAGGCATTAGCCTATCCTCTGCACCTTTGGTCATTTCCTGAAGTTTGTCTGTAGTTTCCTACATTAGTAGGTAAATGTATCTATTTTACTTTACAGAGTTTTGATAGTTTTTTAAATTATACAAGAAATTTAAGTCTTGGAACAAATGTCTTTGCTTATTGATTTTTGTGAGTAGCTGCAAAAATCTTATTTGTTAGTTGCCCCTTTTAAAATTAAAATAAAAATGAATGCTATGCAAGAAATAGGTTGCAAGTAACTGTTAGGGTCTTACTACTGCTCGCTGTTGAGAGATCGTGGGAAGTGCAGAGAATTTGTGTTAAAAGTTACGGGCATTTTTCAAGATAGTTTTCCAGGTCTGAGGAGTGCTGAAATATCTTTTTCCTATGATAGTGTGTTTAGTTTCGTTGACTTCAGCGGAACACACAGAATACATTGACTTAAACTAGCTGAGAATCTGATGATAAGGTTTTATACTCTACCTAACATAGTGTTGTGATGACCTGTCCCCTGAACTCAAAATTATGTTTGATGATCGTAACAGGAGGCCGGATCTTTGATCTGGAAATTATGCTGATAGCGACATTACAGAATCCAGGCTTGTAACTTCACTGGTTTCTTGCAGCCCCTCAAGTTCATGAAGGACAATAAAGACCCATTCTCTTTTGTTCTTGTGCTATGATCAGGGATGGAAGTATGACCTTGTCAGTTGTAAGAAGTGGCTTAACTGCTGTTGGAGTCTGCTTTTATGCCTGGAAAACCTGTTGATTTGCATGGGTTTGCACAGCTTGTGCTAATGATATGGCTGGAATGAGACAGGGTCTTGTGTAGTCTGCAAGGGCTGTATATGGTCCTGGTTTATAGCTGGGTGGGAGGGATTGGTTCAAGTTACTTCTGATTTGCCCTATTTAATATCTTAAATAGGAGTGAACAGGGTGATTGGAACAGTTTCATTTTTACAAGAGGACATTTATAAATCGGTTTTTATCCTGTGTTAGAATTAAGATATGTATTTACTGGAGACAACGAGTCTAGCCTGAACACTGAAACAGCTCTGTTTTGGGCACACTATTGGAACTTTTTTAAAATTTTCAAATCATAACAGTCTGTCAGTTCATGCTTGTTGAGTCTGAGACAGCAAGTGATGCCCTTTGAACAGGGAAACATTGCTAATAATTGATATTTGGTTTGTAGACTATACCTTTTGTATGCTCTAAAGTCACCTGTTGTTTCCCTTTCATTTATAAAAGTTCTGTTCGTCAAACCATATAAGCGCATACCTAAATTCAGTGTTAAACTTCCTGAATTGCTCTAAACTATTGTGTTGCTGTAAACTGTTTTGGCTGATAAACCTAAGCGGTCAGCTTGGTATTCCTCCATGTATATGTGATTAAGATGCAATAGCTCGGAACAAGTTACCAGGCAACTGCATGCTCCAGCTGCATAGGAGGCACAAAGCAGCTGGCCCGTTCCTTGTAATCAGTGGGAAAGTACAGATTCTCCTGTGACCTTGGTCACTTTTGTCTATAACATATTAGATAAGAGTATTTTGATACTCCTCTCGCAGTGGGAGAAACACTGCTTGTGTCTGTGCAGTGTGTGAAAATCACTTTACCAAGATGCTTTTATTTCTAAAACCCTTGGAAAAAAACCTCAAAACGGAGTTTTAAAACTTTTATAATCCAAGGCAAACTTCAGGATTTTCATTCTTACAAAGTATTTTACAATTGTGTAACCTTGTAGACTGTACGGAGAATGAGGATCTTGCATGTGACATACTCAAAAGTTTCATTTTTGGTGTTCTACACGCTTCTACTGATCGCAGCGCCTTTGTTTCCTAAGGGCAACTGGCAACAGACAATGCGTATGGGTTTCAAGGCCCTGTGGAACAGAGAAGGTAGTTTGCCAGTGTTCTTACTGCTGTTGCAGACATTGTTTCAGTGGATTGAAAGTGGCACGTTCCAAGTACCTTTTCCTACCATTGCTGCGTATATATTTTTTTTTAATCCAGAAGAATGTTTCCGTACTTCCCTTCCCTTCCCTATAGGTGCATGTTGATTTACATTGCATGCTATTGCAGTGTTCTTAGTCTACCAGTTACAGATTACTCCTTTCAGTTCTTGTGCATTTCTGAATGTGTATCTACCTACTAAACTCACATTTATTCAGACCTGATATGCAACTGCTACGGAAGTCAGCTATTGTGCTAGTTATGGTGTTTACCCCGTCAGTTGTTTTACTATCTAATAAGTACCTGATGACAGAGAAGGGGAGTGTCAGAAAATAGACCAGTCAGGTCAGGCTTTACGTTAGAAATGGTTTTCATAAGATTTAAGAAAATGCAGTTTTGGAATAAGGATTTACATACCGCTCCCGGTGTTCTGTTGGGCTGACGTTTTGCAAGAGGCTGAGGTGTTTTACTTTCAGAAGCTGTTTATGTAAATTGTCTTGCCTATGAGTACTCTCCTTCAGCTGTGTGTAACGAAGAAATAAATGTGCATCTCTAGACATGTGCATATGCATATAGAATTGTAAGTACACGGCTGGGGATGATGCTTGTATTGGATGAGCGTAGAAATACAGAGAGGGACAGCACTGGGGAAAGAAGAACCTTTGAAGATAGTCTAGCGTTGCTCTCGTTCTAGAGGTGAATGATCAACTTTCTGTACCATTCTTGACAAATGCTTGCCTAATTTATTCTTAAACATTTCCTGTAATTATTACTACTGTTGCAAAGATTGCCACATACCCTAAGTTTTTCAGGTTGTAATTTAAGCCCCATGGTTCCGTGTAACTGTGTGCAGTGGATGCACAGAAAAGTTCTTCCTTATAGCTACCTTTTAGAGTTTAAACATTGTTCTTTCTCTTCAGTATTGCCCTTTCTAGGTTAAGCGGCTGTTTTTCAATTTATGCTTTGAAGTCAGACTCCTGTACATCGTTGAGCACCCTCTTGGACTTACTGTAGACCCTCGCCAGTTATACTACACCCTTCTTGAAAAGCAGTACATCATCTGGAGGGTTCAGCAGCTAATCCGTGCAAATGTAGCGCGGCAGAAATAATGCTTGGATGTACTACCTCAAGTGTGATGTGTGACGAGGATTCACTGGGCCTTTTGATTAGCAAGAAACGGTACATAAGAACTAGGTGACAGAAATAGGACACGAAGCTGGCACCCTGGTCTTCAAGCTTACAGTGCAGCTCCGTGGGCTTTGGCTGACTACAGAAGAGCATGAGGCACAGGAGAGAACTGCTGCTGGATCTTAGTGAAAGGATGGCAAGTCATTTGGAGAGAGGTTTTCAAAGCCAGGAATTCAAGTCGGGTGCCCAATTCCAGATTGCCTGTGACATCACTGTGTACTTCCCTCGCTTGTCTAACTTTGTGTTGTATATTGTCTAGCAGCTTTTCTTTCAAAGTTAACAAAGCTACACTTGTGTGATAGGTGATGTAATGATCTCATAACAATAGGCAAAATCCAAGTCACAGAAAATGCCAGCATTTGAAAGAGAGCCCTGATAAATTGCTAGTGCCTTATACCACTGCCACTTACCAGGCCTTCCATGTTAGAGCTGTCTTAATCACATTGATGCTGTTTCCTCAGACTTGGAGCTGTAATATCTGCTTCTTGTTTCAGCGTATATTATGAAGTTGCTGATGGCACTGCCTTAGCCCTTTGGCTAAGAAGAATAGCAAATAATTTGTGGATTATCCGTAGAAGCAGCAGCCAAACAGCATTCTCTTCCAATCAATAGGGAAGAAAGCTGCTGCACCGGTTTGTCTGGGTTCCCTCATACCAAAGGTCTTTCTCACATTTATTGATCCTTTTATATTTTCCAACTTGTTCAGGGTCAGCTGATGACCGGAGGGAACTGTCACATCTTTGAAAAGTGCTTGTAACTGTGAAAAGAGGTTTGTTGACTTCCTCACGTGATAAGTAGACATTGAAGAAATTGCATGTTGCTCATCTCTTAAGTCAGAGACCGGAATTGGATAGATACTGTGTTACGAGAAAATAAAATACAGCTGGGCCCCTTGAGACAGAAATGTAGTGATGAAATCGTGTCATATTATCACAGGGACGTAGTGACTGTTTTCTCAACTAACAAACAGATCCTAGGCAAACAGAATGTTTGTTCCAGGTAATTCTGGTCAGTCTCCCAAGGCAGTGGATCTGCTTTGCAAATGAGAAAATGTGGACCTAAATATTCAAACAGGATGGGCTATTTCTCTTCCCCAGTTGAAAATGGGCACAGCAGAGCCTGTATAGTATTCAAATTAGTAGCAGCTCCTTCGCCTGCTTGTTAGCAGACAGAGCAGAATCTGTACTTTCTCCTGTATGGCTCTTGAAAGAAACTTGGTTGAACTCCTTTGCTTGGTGGAAAAAAAAGTGGGATGTTGGATCAAGTGCAACTGTAGCAAATACTGAACTTCCTGAAACTATTTAGAGTGTTCATGTGTTGATACTCGTTAGAAAAAACCAAAACTTGAAAAAAATCCTATGAGGATTAAGCTATAAGATTGTTTTCGGGGGGGGGAAGGAAAACTAAATGGAAGATAGTTTTAGAGAAAGTAACTTTCATAGCACTTGGAGGTAACATAGCTGTCTGTAAACAGGATGTTTAAGGAAAAGATACTCGGTCTCTTTACGATTCTTTCTGTGGCCTTCTGACTGAAAAGTCTGACTGTGTGAACCCTGGTTATCTGTGTTACGGAAAACTGATGTGCTTTGCAAGCTGAGATTCTTCTGCAACAGAGCAAAGTAGGAGAGACATGGTCTTGTGGTTTGGGTTACTATCTTGTGACGTGCCAAAAGAGGTCAGAAACTGTTTTCAGAGAGACTCTGGTGTCAGGGCAGAGGTTTCTGGGGAGGCTGTAGCTCAGCCCATCAGCTCAGCTCACCCCGGGGGTGCGGGGCTGTGCGGAGGTGGCGGGAGGCGAGGGAGGGCGAGCGGCTCGGCTGGATGGGGCGAGGGGGCCGGGGCCGGGGCCGGGCCGGGCCGGGGCCGGGCGGCCCCGCGCCACCCCCCCGCGTCGGCGCGGTGGCGGGCGGCGAAGCCCGTCGCCTTCGCAGCCGCGGTGAAGTGCGCGGGTCTGGCCGCAGCGTCCGGCGTTGTTGGCCGGCGAGGGAAAAATCCTCGCCGGGCCGGGGCTGAGGGGCCGGGGCTGCGGGCGCGGCGGCCCTCCGGGCTCGTCAGTCAGGCGTCCGCCTGAGGCCGCGGGGCTTCCCGCCGCTCGGGAGCCGCGGCCGGGCCTGTCAGCGGCGCGGCCCCTGCCCGCGGCGGCGGAGAGGCGCTGGGGCGTCCCGGTCTCCGGCGCGGGCAGCGAGCGGGGGGGGGGGGTGGCTCCGGGCAAAGGAGGTTTGCAAAGGCCGGCTGGGGACGAGCGTTGGCGCTCGGCAGACCCGCGGTGATGTGCTGCAGCCCGGCGGCACCGAGGTGGAGGGAGGTTCTCGGTGGAGGGAACGTGTTCCTGCGGCCGCAGGAACTTGTGGAGGTACCTGCCGGCAGCAGTTGAGGAAGCGGGTTTTTTTACTGTGGTTTTTTTTCCTGTCTCTTTTTTTCGCCTTCTTTCTGTGCTTTTCACCAGTGCCCGCGGCAATGACTTTTTTTGCCGCCACAGCGTTAAGGTTTTTGCTGGAAAACATGTATGTTCTACAAAGCAATATCTTGTGCCTTTCAATCTACAGAACTTGTGGACAAATGCGTAGGTCCACGCACGCGTTCATGTTGTGATGAAGAGCGATCAGAAATTGTGGGAACGCTTCTAGGACTCGATGACTTTGTCCGTATCCTTTGATGGAGGTGTTTAAGGCCGTCCAGTTTATGCTCCAGCTCAGTGATGTTACTGCTTTTGAGAGGTTTGAGTTCACCGGATAGGAGAGCCTTTTTTGTATGGATCAGTTGTCTTGTTCTGATTTTTTTTATTTTACAGGTAAAATCACAGCTCAGCGTGAGATGGAAATAACTGGAAATAGTTCTATTTTTAAATTCGGGGCCTTATTTTCCTTGAAACTGGTTTTTCAGATACGGTGCTAGAAGACGTTACAGAATTGCAAGTGTTGTTTCTGCCTCCTGTTCCTCTTGAACGTTTGGTTTCCTGGGGAAAAATACTGTGTAAGCTCTGTAAGCAAAGAGGTTTTATGTTTTTGGAATATTTGCCAGCTGAAGGGTTTGTACCTTGGACTTACACTGTAGAGGATGATCTGTTCAGGACATCCATGTCATAGAGTAGCTGTTGCATGATTTATACTTGTAATCAGGTTCCTACTTGATAGCCTTAACTTTGCGTGGATTGTGTGTTGAACTTTGCAGTAGTTTGTTTGTTTTTACATTTCCTTAAGGTCTAGGCAAAGGCTTAGAGAGTTAGCAGACTTAAGGATAAGCATTTATTACTTTGTCCTGCCACGTTGCTATTTGAAACCTGTTCTGAGTGTTGGTGGTATTCAAGATATTGCCGAGATTTCGAGGGTGAATCTGTATCTTTAGGTGTACTGAGCAGAAAAGTACAATGGATCTTTTTAGTTGCCAGATAGCTTGCTTTATCCAGGCGGTCAATTTGTCAAGATCAGGCTGCAGCGTGGCCAATTCATTTCTTAGTTCCAACAACTGCCATCTTAATGTAGAGATTTATTCTGTAATCAAAACTGGAACTGTTGTCCCTGGTTATGTGTGCTTACTTATTTGTTTTTAACGCTGCTTCAGTGAGACTCCGTCTGAGGGCAGAAGAATCACAAAGCTAGACCAGATTTTGCTAAATGGAAATAACATAACACTGGTAAGTCGTCCTTGTTAAAATGCTGCATGCATTTATTTTCTGTACCTGTAAATCAATCAGTCACTGAGCTCAGCTACTTTAAGCTGAGCTTTCCAGACAATTCCATTACACAAGGTAATTTCAAGTAGCTTCTGGGGCATATGTGTGTATGAAGGACGCTGGAAAAGTGATCTTGCTGTCTTAGTACACGTTACAGTTTAAAAAAAAAAAAAAAAAAAAAAAAAAAGAGCATGTCCCTAACTTTATTTGGTGAATGTTTTTCTGGTCTTCAGGTGTGCCAGGGAATCACTGGCTTTGTTAAGCGCTCCGTAAGCTGGTTCATACAGTGGCTTTTAACTCACGAGTGTTTGCCTGCATAAGCGTGTAGGTGGAATGCATCTACGTTTTATCCATTATTGTATGTATAGATGTGTTTGCAGCAGTTTGGATGTTTACAAGCTTGTCAAGTCATTTGGCAGTTATGATTACCATGTGATGCCCAGAGAGCTGTACCTTTACGTGCTCTGAAAAAAATCCGGAGGTCTGTTGGCTTATACCAAATCAGAAGCACTATGATTTTTAGTTTATTATCTGCTGGTGTAGGTAGGTCAGTACTGCAACAGTAATTAAATACTGTGATTATGCATCCCTAAGCTGAATTCTGCGACTTCCTAAATACCACAAGAGCAGACCTAGAATAGTTTGTTGTTTGTCGGCATAGATGGCTACAAAGTCAGGACTTCCTACGTAAAAGCATTCCTAATTTTGTGGGAAGAGGAGAGGATGACCAACTCGAGTCGAAATGAGCTCTGTGTGAACGAGGAACAATCTCCATTTTGCTGTCTTACCCAGCTTGCACCTCCTCACTGTGTGTCTGAGCAAGTGCCATCTTGCCTTAATTTCTAAGCCTCTTTCTGCTTTGGTTATTGTTCTGCCTCCTTAAAGGATAGCGCGTGTTCTGACTTCTTGTGTGGGGTAAAATTACTACCCTCCGGTTAAGCTGGTGGTATACTGCCCTGGAAGCAGAAGCTGGTGATGCTTAGAGTGCAAATTTTCAGCGAGACGTAGATACATTTCTGTATCGGATCTTGTGCCTCTCTTGCGGACACGTCTTCCCACGTCAGGAAGACTATGCTTTAGACTTTTTCTTACTTCGGTCCTGAAAGCAGCAAAGTTCTTCCTCTTTAGAAGTGCTCAGCTAATTATTAAGAACGTATCAGTAAAAGCAATGGTTATCCTCTTCTTTTATCCCTTATTCAGGAAAGGTGCATCACTAATGATGATGCTGGTTTTGTAAGTTGAAACCGTTACTTTCCTGTAAAGACACACTAATTTGTTCTGAATAAAAGCCTTTCTTTTTGTTCTCTTTGTGCTCAGTTACGTAAGTGCACGAGGGAGTTAGTTTTCCAACGGGTTGATGGAGTGGAAAAAGAGTAGTTACGTTCCAGTTGCTGTCGGTCTTCAGTTTTTCTACATCTGTTGCATTTGTTTATGGCCCAAGTCTATATAAAACCCAAATCGTGGGCCAAGAGATTGCTATTCTTTGCACTACAGGCAGATACTAAGCTGGATCATTTGTTTAAACCCTGCTTCAGGCTGTGTCGCCAGAAACCGTGTGGTAGAGTGCTGCAGAATTCTGAAAGCTCTTCAGAGTGGATGCATCTGTTTGATGCTCAGCAGCCGTTGGTTCTGCTGGCCTTGAGGTTCAGCCCTCTTGGACTTGTTTTGCTTGGCAGATGTACTCTCTTGTAGTAAAGGCATTGTAGTGGTATTTTGCGAGTGAGGACAGACAGACCAGACATCGTTCATGTCCAGGGAGCCGGGGCGGGAAGGTTGGTGTTCAAGCTTCTCATTCCTGTCAGCGGTGACTCCGCTTGCACCACTAAGTGGTGCTGTGTACATACGCTTTATTAAATCGGGAGCTGCCTGGGCCTGCCTGCTTGTGTAGTTCGGAGCGGTCCTTTTAGAGAAAATGTTCTTTTGGCTGCATTTGTTCTCCTGTGATACAAAAACTTGACAGCTGTTGGGGGCAACTACTACTTTAGGAGAATTTCTATAAAGTAAGAAATTGCTGGTTTTATTTTGTCATGGTGGGCACAAAATTAACTGATTCAAAATCACGTCCACTGCAGCTTATGCTTCCGTAACACACCACTCAACTGATTTCTATGCGTAAATGTCTTCGGAGAGGAATCACAGGTGCCTGCTGTGACTATAGGGACAAGCAGTATGGGCTCACAGGAACAGAACATGCTTTGCCTTCCCATCACCAGAAGAAAGAGAGAAAGAAAGAAAGAGGTGAAGAAGGGTGCTCAGGAGCAAGAGGCTGCAAGGAAGTTGCTGTACATGATCCTTTTGCCTTGCTTTATCTGACAGAAAAGCTGCCTTCTGCTAGTTGGGTCTTGGCTTGAAAGACAAGGGGAGAGAGACTCCCGCCCCTCTCCCAGGGAGTGTGCTACTTTTGACTGGCTTGTTCTGACTATGTGATCTGCAATTACAATATTGAGATTGCATGGTGACAGTCTATACCACTGACTCCCTGAGTGGTTTTTCATTTCTGTCCCCGCTTCCTTCTCCAGCTTTTTTCAATATATCAATTTAAAAAAAAAAAAAATAAAAATAAAAATTTAACCTTACATGAACATCATCTGTTGGCTTTGGCCCCAAACACTTTATTTCCTAGAAATAAGTTGAGTCTTTTCATCAGAATATGTAAAAGATTTCTAGCCACTGTAGTACTATTGCATTGTTTCTTTTTTTAAATAAGATTCTGTCCAGGTTCCAGCATGTGCACTAAATTTCTACTGCAGTAGAAGAGAGTCTTAAGCTGAAGAGAGATTTCATGCTTGGGAGAGAAAAAGGGCAGATCTTGACTCAAAAGTAACTTTTCCAAGGGAAAGGTAAACTCTTTTGTTTCTTTGGGGATTTTTATTCTGATAGCACAAGCATCTTGTTCTCTCAGGATTTTGTAATCTCTGGGAAAAAAACCCTTGGTGTTGTGTCGCTTTCCTCCTTCCCTGGTTGTGTTTTTTTCACTCCTTTTCAGAGGAAGTGCTAATACTGTTATAATTTAGGAAGACATTTTAACTTTTGACTCGGAGGTCTGCAGACTTCACTGTAAAGACAGTTTCTGTGCATCCAAATGCTGTTAATCCCTTCAAATACGAAATGAAAGATGTGTAACTTGGAGCTGAGACTGAGTCAGAGTATTCCAGATGGGTCTGGTTTACTTTGCATTCAGTGTTCCTGTAGCCTGTTGCTTTGGAAGGTGCAGGTAATAAGCTTTTCAATTGAATAAATGAGCGGTAGTGGTTTTTTGTTTTCCTCCCCTAGAAACATAGTGCTTGATCAGACTGCACTGACCTGTAGAAGTTGTGGGCACTGTGGTGTTCTCCAGAATGCTACTTGGGCTGCCACTACAAGTAGGCCATTTAAAATAATAACCTTAGACTTTAAAAATACATAAAAACTTCATGATGCTTAAAGTATAGAGCAGAGTAGTCATCAGGTTAAAATAACTTCATGCTTATGACATGCACAGTGATGGTTCCTTTCAGGTTTTTTGGTTGTTGTTGGTGGTGGTTGTTTTTTCTTCTTTAAGATGGCACTGGTCGCAGTGATCTTCAGTTTTACGGCACAGCTAACTGTCTTAGTATAGATATGGTTCCTTTCTGCCTACTATTTCCGTTTACTGGCAGACATAGTTAAGATAGCTCTTTGGAGTTGTGGAGTGCGCGTGTGTATATATCTATGTGTGTGTGTGTGTGTGTGTGAATGTGTCTGAAAATAAGAAGACCTAAAGTCCCCTCCCCACATCATTAGCTTTCGCTGCCCTGTATTTCAGTGTTACCAAGATTTTAAAGTGACCCAAGTATTGCTGTTGCAAATGTTTCCATGTTTGTCTAACTATTGTGATGACATAAAAAAAAATAAAATCAAAACACTAAATGTTTTATTACTTGCCCTATAAGTATATAGGCGTTCCCTGTCTAATATCTATTTCTTTTTTCAGGATTCACTGTATTTATTTTTTTTTACCCTATGAAACGGAAAGAGATTTCTGGCTTACTGTTGGCTTTTGATAGACGTTTTATCCTTGGGGAATTGCCCACCAATTACTTCATAGAGTTTGGAATTTAACTGAAGGACATTTTGCATGCCCGTGTTCAAATAGCGATGCTAACAGGCCACCATACGGTTCATGTTGATAGCTTTATGGATACTTAAAGGTAGGCAATAGTCTTATTTTTTAATAATGCTTAACCTTTTTCTCTTTGGCATGAACAAGCAAGTCTGCCTGGTTTTGTAGGACTTGCAGCTTTTCCTTAACATCAGACTTTAAAAAGGGGAGAACCAGTAGTATCAGGTACGCAGTTAGGATGGTGATTTTTAAAATACTAAGCTGCGTAACAGTCTCGGGAAGAACATGCGTGACTGGGCGTGAGAGTCTGTGGTACAGCATTACTAACCTTTGCTAAAAAAAGTTTTGAAGAATGAAGCATTTGCTTTATGAACGGTACTTGAGGACGAATTCTGATGCTGCTGCTAAAGTTTATTGAAAAATAGGCACTGATTTCAGTGATGATGCAGGTGTGGTTTCTGTTCATGCCTTAAATCTGAAAAGAAGAGAAGAGAAACCTCCATTTGAAGGAGGATTTTGTATGAAGGGTAATCAAACCAGTAACCTGCTTTAAGAACGACTTTAACATATTTGGAGCATCGGTTAAAGGCAAATAAGTAAAGTTTATCATATCCTCCTACATAAGCTGTGACTATTGAATACAGTCGGCAGTCCGCCTCAGAACTTGCTGGTGCGCAACTGCAACGTGTTAAGTTGTAAGACTTCACAGCCACGAGCTGATGGGCCACAGTTCTCTCCGAGCATAAAGCGCTGTAAGTTTTAGTTTCTTGCACAGCAGTGACTCTTTTCAACATTAGTAACTATACAACAGGGTAAAAGGCAAATTTAGTGAAGAATAATGTGTCATTCTCAGAGTAGCTGTTTGCATTTCACCATGATGCAGATGCTTTTTATAGCAGTTGTGTTGGCACATGTGTTAGAATTCGGTTAATTCTCTCCTGAACTCATTTAAACTTTTGGCTTCAACTGCATCACTGGCAATATGTTTCAGAATAGAATAATTATTTCCTTTAAAAAAAAACGGGGGTGGGGGGGGTAAGAAGAAGGGGTGGAGGAAGCGGGGATAAAAAAATCTGTTGTCTGCCAGTGCTGTGGGCTGCTCACTCATTTTTCTGTAGAACTTCTGGGGGTTTTTTGTTGTTGTTGTTGTTGTTCTTCTTCTACCTTAATGCTAATAGGCATTTCTACCTTTTCTACCTTGTTTTTCTACCTAATGCTAATAGGCATTAGCCTATCCTCTGCACCTTTGGTCATTTCCTGAAGTTTGTCTGTAGTTTCCTACATTAGTAGGTAAATGTATCTATTTTACTTTACAGAGTTTTGATAGTTTTTTAAATTATACAAGAAATTTAAGTCTTGGAACAAATGTCTTTGCTTATTGATTTTTGTGAGTAGCTGCAAAAATCTTATTTGTTAGTTGCCCCTTTTAAAATTAAAATAAAAATGAATGCTATGCAAGAAATAGGTTGCAAGTAACTGTTAGGGTCTTACTACTGCTCGCTGTTGAGAGATCGTGGGAAGTGCAGAGAATTTGTGTTAAAAGTTACGGGCATTTTTCAAGATAGTTTTCCAGGTCTGAGGAGTGCTGAAATATCTTTTTCCTATGATAGTGTGTTTAGTTTCGTTGACTTCAGCGGAACACACAGAATACATTGACTTAAACTAGCTGAGAATCTGATGATAAGGTTTTATACTCTACCTAACATAGTGTTGTGATGACCTGTCCCCTGAACTCAAAATTATGTTTGATGATCGTAACAGGAGGCCGGATCTTTGATCTGGAAATTATGCTGATAGCGACATTACAGAATCCAGGCTTGTAACTTCACTGGTTTCTTGCAGCCCCTCAAGTTCATGAAGGACAATAAAGACCCATTCTCTTTTGTTCTTGTGCTATGATCAGGGATGGAAGTATGACCTTGTCAGTTGTAAGAAGTGGCTTAACTGCTGTTGGAGTCTGCTTTTATGCCTGGAAAACCTGTTGATTTGCATGGGTTTGCACAGCTTGTGCTAATGATATGGCTGGAATGAGACAGGGTCTTGTGTAGTCTGCAAGGGCTGTATATGGTCCTGGTTTATAGCTGGGTGGGAGGGATTGGTTCAAGTTACTTCTGATTTGCCCTATTTAATATCTTAAATAGGAGTGAACAGGGTGATTGGAACAGTTTCATTTTTACAAGAGGAAATTTATAAATCGGTTTTTATCCTGTGTTAGAATTAAGATATGTATTTACTGGAGACAACGAGTCTAGCCTGAACACTGAAACAGCTCTGTTTTGGGCACACTATTAGAACTTTTTTAAAATTTTCAAATCATAACAGTCTGTCAGTTCATGCTTGTTGAGTCTGAGACAGCAAGTGATGCCCTTTGAACAGGGAAACATTGCTAATAATTGATATTTGGTTTGTAGACTATACCTTTTGTATGCTCTAAAGTCACCTGTTGTTTCCCTTTCATTTATAAAAGTTCTGTTCGTCAAACCATATAAGCGCATACCTAAATTCAGTGTTAAACTTCCTGAATTGCTCTAAACTATTGTGTTGCTGTAAACTGTTTTGGCTGATAAACCTAAGCGGTCAGCTTGGTATTCCTCCATGTATATGTGATTAAGATGCAATAGCTCGGAACAAGTTACCAGGCAACTGCATGCTCCAGCTGCATAGGAGGCACAAAGCAGCTGGCCCGTTCCTTGTAATCAGTGGGAAAGTACAGATTCTCCTGTGACCTTGGTCACTTTTGTCTATAACATATTAGATAAGAGTATTTTGATACTCCTCTCGCAGTGGGAGAAACACTGCTTGTGTCTGTGCAGTGTGTGAAAATCACTTTACCAAGATGCTTTTATTTCTAAAACCCTTGGAAAAAAACCTCAAAACGGAGTTTTAAAACTTTTATAATCCAAGGCAAACTTCAGGATTTTCATTCTTACAAAGTATTTTACAATTGTGTAACCTTGTAGACTGTACGGAGAATGAGGATCTTGCATGTGACATACTCAAAGGTTCATTTTTGGTGTTCTACACGCTTCTACTGATCGCAGCGCCTTTGTTTCCTAAGGGCAACTGGCAACAGACAATGCGTATGGGTTTCAAGGCCCTGTGGAACAGAGAAGGTAGTTTGCCAGTGTTCTTACTGCTGTTGCAGACATTGTTTCAGTGGATTGAAAGTGGCACGTTCCAAGTACCTTTTCCTACCATTGCTGCGTATATATTTTTTTTTAATCCAGAAGAATGTTTCCGTACTTCCCTTCCCTTCCCTATAGGTGCATGTTGATTTACATTGCATGCTATTGCAGTGTTCTTAGTCTACCAGTTACAGATTACTCCTTTCAGTTCTTGTGCATTTCTGAATGTGTATCTACCTACTAAACTCACATTTATTCAGACCTGATATGCAACTGCTACGGAAGTCAGCTATTGTGCTAGTTATGGTGTTTACCCCGTCAGTTGTTTTACTATCTAATAAGTACCTGATGACAGAGAAGGGGGGAGTGTCAGAAAATAGACCAGTCAGGTCAGGCTTTACGTTAGAAATGGTTTTCATAAGATTTAAGAAAATGCAGTTTTGGAATAAGGATTTACATACCGCTCCCGGTGTTCTGTTGGGCTGACGTTTTGCAAGAGGCTGAGGTGTTTTACTTTCAGAAGCTGTTTATGTAAATTGTCTTGCCTATGAGTACTCTCCTTCAGCTGTGTGTAACGAAGAAATAAATGTGCATCTCTAGACATGTGCATATGCATATAGAATTGTAAGTACACGGCTGGGGATGATGCTTGTATTGGATGAGCGTAGAAATACAGAGAGGGACAGCACTGGGGAAAGAAGAACCTTTGAAGATAGTCTAGCGTTGCTCTCGTTCTAGAGGTGAATGATCAACTTTCTGTACCATTCTTGACAAATGCTTGCCTAATTTATTCTTAAACATTTCCTGTAATTATTACTACTGTTGCAAAGATTGCCACATACCCTAAGTTTTTCAGGTTGTAATTTAAGCCCCATGGTTCCGTGTAACTGTGTGCAGTGGATGCACAGAAAAGTTCTTCCTTATAGCTACCTTTTAGAGTTTAAACATTGTTCTTTCTCTTCAGTATTGCCCTTTCTAGGTTAAGCGGCTGTTTTTCAATTTATGCTTTGAAGTCAGACTCCTGTACATCGTTGAGCACCCTCTTGGACTTACTGTAGACCCTCGCCAGTTATACTACACCCTTCTTGAAAAGCAGTACATCATCTGGAGGGTTCAGCAGCTAATCCGTGCAAATGTAGCGCGGCAGAAATAATGCTTGGATGTACTACCTCAAGTGTGATGTGTGACGAGGATTCACTGGGCCTTTTGATTAGCAAGAAACGGTACATAAGAACTAGGTGACAGAAATAGGACACGAAGCTGGCACCCTGGTCTTCAAGCTTACAGTGCAGCTCCGTGGGCTTTGGCTGACTACAGAAGAGCATGAGGCACAGGAGAGAACTGCTGCTGGATCTTAGTGAAAGGATGGCAAGTCATTTGGAGAGAGGTTTTCAAAGCCAGGAATTCAAGTCGGGTGCCCAATTCCAGATTGCCTGTGACATCACTGTGTACTTCCCTCGCTTGTCTAACTTTGTGTTGTATATTGTCTAGCAGCTTTTCTTTCAAAGTTAACAAAGCTACACTTGTGTGATAGGTGATGTAATGATCTCATAATAATAGGCAAAATCCAAGTCACAGAAAATGCCAGCATTTGAAAGAGAGCCCTGATAAATTGCTAGTGCCTTATACCACTGCCACTTACCAGGCCTTCCATGTTAGAGCTGTCTTAATCATTGATGCTGTTTCCTCAGACTTGGAGCTGTAATATCTGCTTCTTGTTTCACGGTATGTTATGAAGTTGCTGATGGCACTGCCTTAGCCCTTTGGCTAAGAAGAATAGCAAATAATTTGTGGATTATCCGTAGAAGCAGCAGCCAAACAGCATTCTCTTCCAATCAATAGGGAAGAAAGCTGCTGCACCGGTTTGTCTGGGTTCCCTCATACCAAAGGTCTTTCTCACATTTATTGATCCTTTTATATTTTCCAACTTGTTCAGGGTCAGCTGATGACCGGAGGGAACTGTCACATCTTTGAAAAGTGCTTGTAACTGTGAAAAGAGGTTTGTTGACTTCCTCACGTGATAAGTAGACATTGAAGAAATTGCATGTTGCTCATCTCTTAAGTCAGAGACCGGAATTGGATAGATACTGTGTTACGAGAAAATAAAATACAGCTGGGCCCCTTGAGACAGAAATGTAGTGATGAAATCGTGTCATATTATCACAGGGACGTAGTGACTGTTTTCTCAACTAACAAACAGATCCTAGGCAAACAGAATGTTTGTTCCAGGTAATTCTGGTCAGTCTCCCAAGGCAGTGGATCTGCTTTGCAAATGAGAAAATGTGGACCTAAATATTCAAACAGGATGGGCTATTTCTCTTCCCCAGTTGAAAATGGGCACAGCAGAGCCTGTATAGTATTCAAATTAGTAGCAGCTCCTTCGCCTGCTTGTTAGCAGACAGAGCAGAATCTGTACTTTCTCCTGTATGGCTCTTGAAAGAAACTTGGTTGAACTCCTTTGCTTGGTGGAAAAAAAAGTGGGATGTTGGATCAAGTGCAACTGT